>NC_057801.1:463247875-463539417 GCF_018294505.1 Triticum aestivum
GGCGCACGCCCCCTAAGGGAGTCCGAATTGGACAAGGGGGAGGAGGTGCGGCCCGCTCTTTCTCTCCTCTCCCTCTCCTTCCCTCTTTCCCCATCTTGGAATAGGAAAGGGAGACCAACTAGGATTGGGCATCCTAGTTGGACTCCCCCTTGGCGCGCCCCCTCTAGGCCGCCGGCCTCATCCCTCTCCTCCTTTATATATGTGGGCAAGGGGCAGCCCAAAGGCACATCAATTGTTCTTTGCCGTGAGCGATGCCCCTTCCACAGTTTACTCCTCCGGTCATAGCGTCATAGTGCTTAGGCTAAGCCCTGCGCGGATCACATCATCATCAGTGTTACCACGCCGTCATGCTGACGGAACTCTCCCTCGACCCTCTACTGGATCAAGAGTTTGAGGGACGTCATCGAGCTGAACGTCTGCTAAACACGAAGGTGCCGTACATTCGGTACTTGGATTGGTCGGATCATGAAGACGTTCGAGTACATCAACCTTGTTAACTAACGCTTCCGCTTTCGATCTACGAGGGTTGATACGTCTCCAACGTATCTATAATTTATGAAGCATTCATGCTATATTATTATCTGTTTTGAATGATTATGGATTTATTATACACTTTTATATATTACTTTTGGGACTAACCTATTAACTGGAGGCCCAGCCCATATTGCTGTCTTATTGACTGTTTCAGTAATTCGAAGAAAAGGAATATCAAACGGAGTCCAAACGGAATGAAACCTTCGGCATCATGATTTTTTGGAAGAATATCATCCTGGAGGCTTGGAGATCAAGTCATAAGATCCTCGAGGATCCCAGGAGATAAGGGGGCGCCACCCTCCCCCCCTACAGGGCGCGGCCCCCTGTCTCGTGGACCCCTCGAGCACCCCCCGACCGACTTCTTTCGCCTATATAAGCCTATGTACCCCAAAACCATCGAATATCAAGATAGATCGGGAGTTCCGCCGCCGCAAGCCTCCGTAGCCACCAAAAACCTCTCGGGAGCTTGTTCTGGCACCCTGCCGGAGGGGGAATCCATCACCGGTGGCCATCTTCATCATCCCGGCGCTCTCTGTGATGAGGAGGGAGTAGTTCACCCTCGGGGCTGAGGGTATGTACCAGTAGCTATGTGTTTGATCTCTCTCTCTCTCTCTCGTGTTCTCTCTCGTGTTCCCTCTATGGCACGATCTTGATGTATCCCGAGCTTTGGTATTATAGTTGGATCTTATGATGTTTCTCCCCCTCTAAACTTGTGATGAATTGAGTTTTCCCTTTGAAGTTATCTTATCGGATTGAGTCTTTTATGAGAACACTTGATATATGTCTTGCCGTGCTTATCTGTGGTGACAATGGGATATCATGTGCCTCTTGATGTATGTTTTGGTGACCAACTTGCGGGTTCCGCCCATGAACCTATGCATAGGGGTTGGCACACGTTCTTGACTCTCCGATAGAAACTTTGGGGCACTTTTTGAAGTACTTTGTGTTGGTTGAATAGATGAATCTGAGATTGTGTGATGCATATCGTATAATCATGCCCACGGATACTTGAGGTCACAATGGAGTATCTAGGTGACATTAGGGTTTTGGTTGATTTGTGTCTTAAGGTGTTATTCTAGTACGAACTCTTGAATAGATTGATCCGAAAGAATAACTTTGAGGTGGTTTCGTACCCTACCATAATCTCTTCGTTTGTTCTCTGCTATTAGTGTCTTTGGAGTGACTCTTTGTTGCATGTTGAGGGATTGTTATATGATCTATATATGTTATTATTGTTGAGAGAACTTGCACTAGTGAAAGTATGAACCCTAGGCCTTGTTTCCTATCATTGCAATACCGTTTACGCTCACTTTTATCGCTTGCTACCTTGCTGTTTTTATAATTTCAGATTACAAATACCTTTATCTACCATCCATATTGCACTTGTATCACCATCTCTTCGCCAAACTAGTGCACCTATACAATTTACCATTGTATTGGGTGTGTTGGGGACACAAGAGACTCTTTATTATTTGGTTGCAGGGTTGTTTGAGAGAGACCATCTTCATCCTACGCCTCTTACAGATTGATAAACCTTAGGTCATCCACTTGAGGGAAATTTGCCACTGTCCTACAAACCTGTGCACTAGCAGGCCCAACAACGTCTACAAGAAGAAGGTTGTGTAGTAGACATCAAGCTCTTTTCTGGCGCCGTTGCCGGGGAGGCTAGGTAAATGGTACTCACACCCCGTCAACTAAGCTCTTTTCTGGCACCGTTGCCGGGGAGGTGAGTGCTTGAAGGTATATCTTTAGATCTTGCAATCGAATCTTTTTGTTTCTTGTTTTATCACTAGTTTAGTTTATAAAAGAAAACTACGAAAAAATGGAGTTAAGTTTGTCTCATACGCTTCATCTTTTTAATATCTTTCATGAGTTTGATGGTAAGGAAAATTGTGCTCAAGTGCTAGAAGAAGAAATCTATAGAATGTTTAGTACTAGATCTTTGTGTGATGAGCATGATTGCAATGTTGTTAGTATGAATTCCTTGAATATCCATGATGCTAATGATATGCAAAGCCACAAGCTTGGGGAAGCTATGTTTGATGAATATGATATTTTTTGTCCCCCAAGTTTTGATGAGCAAATTTATTATGATGAAAGCATGCCTCCTATTTATGATGATTATATTGATGAAAGTGGGTTTGGAAGAGTGTCAACTTTAGGAAGTAGTGATCCCACTATTTTGGAGGATGTTGAACCTTATTGTGATGAACATGAAAGTGGATTTGGAAGAGTGTCAACTTTATTTAGTGATGATTCCACTATTTCGGAAGAGGTTCCAATTGATTATGAGAACAAAGTTGCTATCTATGATGATTATTGTGATGACTTGTATGCTATTAGGAATAATGATAACCATGAAACTTGTCATCATGATTTTAGTTTTCAATTGGATTATGCCTCACATGATAATTATTTTGTTGAGTTTGCTCCCACTACTATTCATGAGAAGAATTTTGCTTATGTGGAGAGTAGTAAATTTTCTATGCTTGTAGATCATGAAAAGAATGCTTTAGGTGCTGGTTATATTGTTGAATTCATTCATGATGCTACTGAAAATTATTATGAGATAGGAATATATGCTTGTAGGAATTGCAATAATATCAAGTTTCCTCTCTATGTGCTTAAAATTTTGAAGTTATGCTTGTTTTACCTTCCTATGCTAGATGATTATTGTTCCCATAAGTTGTTTGCTCACAAAATCCCTATGCATAGGAAGTGGGTTAGACTTAAATGTGCTAGTCATATGCCTCATGATGCTCCCGTTATGTTTCAATTCTTATCTTTTATGTGAGCATCATTGCCATCATCATGCCTAGCTAGAAAGGCATTAAAGAAAAGCGCTTGTTGGGAGACAACCCAATATTTATCCTTACTGTTTTTGTGTTTCCACATGATTATGCTACTGTAGTAATCATGTTTTATAGCTTTTGTTTCAATAAAGTGCAAAGTAGAACCTTTGGGAAGACTTGGGTGAAGTTTATGTGATCTTGCTGTAAAAAACAGAAACTTTTGCGCTCACGATATTAGCTGACATTTTTTACTGGAGAGTGTTTTTAGGTTGATTCTTTTCGCAGATGATTAATAGACAAATTCCTCAGGTCCACCAATTTATCTCATAATTTTTGGTGTTCCAGAAGTATACGTTTGATACAGATTACTACAGACTATTCTGTTTTTGACAGATTCTGTTTTCATTGTGTTGTTTGCTTATTTTGATGAATCTATGGCTAGTATGTAAGGGTATGAACCATAGAGAAGTTAGGATACAGTAGATATTACACCAATATGAATTTAGAATGAGTTCATTACAGTACCTTAAGGTGGTGATTTATTTTCTTATACTAACGGAGCTTACGAGTTTTGTTTTGAGTTTTGTGTGGTTGAAGTTTTCAAGTTTTGGGTAAAGATTCGATGGACTATGGAATAAGGAGTGGCAAAGAGCCTAAGCTTGGGGATGCCCAAGGCACCCCAAGGTAATATCCAATGACAACCAAGAGCCTAAGCTTGGGGATGCCCCGGAAGGCATCCCCTCTTTCGTCTTCGTTCATCGGTAACTTTACTTGGAGCTATATTTTTATTCACCACATGATATGTGTTTTGCTTGGAGCGTCAATTTCTGTTGTTAGTTTTTGCTTGCTTTTCGTTAGAATAATGTTTTGCATCTTTATTTTCAATAAAAATTTCAAGGATAGCACAAGATCATGCACGCAAATGTGTACGATCAAGATCAGGGACTCATGGGAAGATATCACAACACAACTCTACCAATAAAATAAGTCATACAAGCATCATAATACATGCCAGGGGCCTCGAGGGCTCGAATACAAGTGCTCAATCATAGACGAGTCAGCGGAAGCAACAATATCTGAGTACAGACATAAGTTAAACAAGTTTGCCTTAAGAAGGCTAGCACAAACTGGGATACAGATCGAAAGAGGCGCAGGCCTCCTGCCTGGGATCCTCCTAACTACTCCTGGTCGTCGTCAGCGGGCTGCACGTAGTAGTAGGCACCTCCGGTGTAGTAGGGGTCGTCGTCAATGGTGGCGTCTGGCTCCAGGGCTCCAGCATCTAGTTGCGACAACCAGGTAGAAGGGAAAGGGGAAAAGAGGGAGAAAAGCAACCGTGAGTACTCATCCAAAGTACTCGCAAGCAAGGAGCTACACTACATATGCATGGGTATATGTGTAAAGGGCCATATCGGTGGACTGAACTGCAGAATGCCAGAATAAGAGGGGGATAGCTAATCTTGTCGAAGACTACGCTTCTGGCACCTCCGTCTTGCAGCATGTAGAAGAGAGTAGATTGAAGTCCTCCAAGTAGCATCTCCAAGTAGCATCTCCAATAGCATCGCATAGCATAAACCTACCCGGCGATCCTCTCCTCGTCGCCCTGTAGAAAAGCAATCACCGGGTTGTATCTGGCACTTGGAAGGGTGTGTTTTATTAAGTATTCGGTTCTAGTTGTCATAAGGTCAAGGTACAACTCCAAGTCGTCCTGTTATCGAAGATCACGGCTATTCGAATAGATTAACTTCCCTGCAGGGGTGCACCAACTTACCCAGCACGCTTGATGTCATTTGGCCGGACACACTTTCCTGGGTCATGCCCGGCCGCGGAAGATTAACACGTCGCAGCCCCACCTAGGCTCAACGGAGAGGCCAGCACGTCGGTCTAAACCTAAGCGCGCAGGGGTCTGGGCCCATCGCCCTGAGCACACCTGCACGTTGCGTACGCGGCCGGTGAGCAGACCTAGCAACCTCCATTACAAAGGAAGTTGCGTTAACGCAGTCCAACCCGGCGCGCGCCGCTCAGTCACTGACGTCACGAAGTGCTTCGGCTGATACCACGACGTCAGGATACCCATAACTACTCCCGCGTAGATGGTTAGTGCGTATAGGCTCGTAGCCAACTCAGATCAAATACCAAGATCTCGTTAAGCGTGTTAAATATCCGCGAACGCCGAACAGGGCCAGGCCCACCTGTCTCCTAGGTGGTCTCAACCTTCCCTGTCGCTCCGCCACAAAGTAACAGTCGGGGGCCGTCGGGAACCCAGGCCCACCACTACCGGGATGGAGCCACCTGTCCTTTCAGCTCCCTCATCAGAATCACTTGCGGGTACTCATCGAGCTGACCCGACTTTAGTCACCATCTGTATAGTATGTATGTATGTATAGTATATACCCGTGATCACCTCCCGAGTGATCACGGCCCAATAGTATAGCAAGGCAGACTGACAAGAATGTAGGGCCAATGATGATAAACTAGCATCCTATACTAAGCAATTAGGATTGCAGGTAAGGTATCAATGACTGTAGCAACAATGACAGGCTATGCATCAGAATAGGATTAACGGAAAGAAGTAACATGCTACACTACTCTAATGCAAGCAGTATAGAGGAGAATAGGCGATATCTGGTGATCAAGGGGGGGGGGGCTTGCCTGGTTGCTCTGGCAAGAGAGAGGGGTCGTCAACTCCGTAGTCGAACTGGTCAGCAGCAGCGTCGGTCTCGGAGTCTACCGGAAAGGAGTAACGGAGGGGGAACACAATAAATAACGGAGCAATCAAATGTAACACAAAGCAAGACGCGGCAATACGTTGTGCTAGGGGTGACCTAACGTAGGGATGGGCGATACCGGTGAAGGGGGAACATCCGGGAAAATATCCCCGGTGTTTCGTGTTTTCGGCCAGAGGAGCCGGAGGGGGAAAGTTGCGAGTTTGATATGTTAGGGGTGCGTGGCGAACGAACGGACTGTGTATCCGGATTCGTCTCGTCGTTCTGAGCAACTTTCATGTTGAAAATATTTTAATCCGAGTTACGGATTAAAAGATATGATTTTCTAAAGATTTTATTAATTTCTAGAATTTGATTAATTATTTAATTAATTCGAAAAAAAGATTAATGACATCAGCATGATGTCATGCTGACATCAGCAGTCAACAGAGTTGACTTGGTCAACCTGACATGTGGGTCCAGTGGGACCCACCTGTCATTCTCTGTTTAGTTTAATTACAAATTAGTTAATTTAATTAGTGATTAGGTTAATCTAATCAGGATTAATTAACTTAATTAATTACTTAATTAATTAATTAACATTTTAGTTATTTTAAGTATTATTTATTTATTCATTTAATATATATATTTTTTTTTAAAAAGGTTATGGGGCGGGGCCCCCTAGTCAGTGGCCCGGGGGGGGGGGGCTTAGCGGATCGGGCGCTAGCGGGCACAGGCGGGCGAGCGACTGGCCCCGGGCGCTGGCGTCGCCCGCGCTGAGGCTGAGCCCGACCGGGGGGGCAAGGCGAGGTCGCCGGCGATGGCAGAGCCCGCATGACGCCGCGGGCGAGTAGGGGGTGAGTCCAGTGCGCGGCCGGAGCGCGGTGGTCGTGCGCGGGCGTCGGGACGGCCGCGGTGAGCGTGAGGGAGAGGGAGGGAGCTCACGGTGGGGGGTAGGGTCTAGGGCAGTGGTGCTCGGGGCGGTGGTCGGGGACGACGACGAAGAACGACGCAGGCCGGCGAGGTCGTCCTCCAGCGGGGTGGCGATGCGGCAAAGAGGAGGCAGGCCGGTGGTGAAGCTCCGGGCGCCGGCGTCGGTGAGGTGGCGGTGGTTGGCGACGGCGTCAGCACAGGGCGACGGGCGGTGGCGGGGTGGGGGAAGACAGAAGGCGGGCCGGCGTGGCGGCTCCGGCGGCGGGAGGCCTTCGGGCGGCGGTATCGGGAGCGAGCGGGATGGGGCGAGTGGGGGTCTCGTCCCCGATCCGGATTGGATCGGGAGGGGGGAACGACGGGGGGGGGGAGTGCGGGGGCGAGTGGATAGGGTTCGGGTGGGGGCGAGAGGATAAGGGAGGAGTGGGGGTCGGCTGGGACGTGCGGGTGGGCCAGTTGGGCTGGCCTGGCTGTCAGCTGGGCCGGTTGGCCCAGTGGGGGTCCCTTTTCTTTTCTTTTGTTTTTACTTTTTATTTATTTTACCTTTTCTGTTTTAGTTTTGTTTCCTATTATTTTAGTTTTATTAAAATACACACGTAGCATCTAATTTAGTATTTCAACTTAGTCCATAGTCACAAAAAGTCTAATCCTCAAATAAATTAGTTTGACATTTTATTAATTACAAAAGGTATTTAAATAATTGTTTTCACTATTGTTTTAATTGTTTTAGGGCCTTTAAACATTTTGTCAAAGTTTGGTTTCTCCACCATAGTTACCTATGTATTATTTGGTTCACTCCGAACATTTAAATCTTAATATTTGAAAACTTTTATTGTTTGCTCGATTTTAATTTGAAATTCGAACTAGGTTCCGAACTAACGCGAGTTTATCCACAGTAACCGAGGTGACGTGGCATCATTAGTGGGGATTACTGTAGCTTAATTACCCGGGCGTCACAATTCTCCTCCACTACAAGAAATCTCATCCCGATATTTAGGAGCGGGAGTAAGGGGGAATGGATTTGGTTACGAAATTTTAACGAATCTTCTCGGTCTTGGTTGCTCTTCTTGAAGTGGTAGATCCATAGCGTTGATGTCTTCATTCCTATGCATCAATACATCATGATGAGGTTGTCGTCCTTCCTTCAGGAACTCCATCGTACTTACGAAAATTATAAGGGTTAACTTCGGAAGAACAGGCCTCTACAAGGTTGATTAGCCTGTAGATAACAATAGGGAAGGTGGCGGAAAGTAACTCTCGAACTAAAACATAAGAATGTATCGTGAGCAAAGTAAGAAGGTACGACAAGGAGTTCCAAGCGGATAGACAATCGTTCGATGCCGGAAAAGAGTGCGAAAGGGGTTCAAAGCATCAAGATTAAGTATTGCATCTGATACCGGAACAGATCACTAGGAAGGTGGCTCGCGAATTACACACGAAGCCAAGCGTGAGTATTGACTTTGGGAAACGGGGTACAAGAGGGTCAGGTTTCGATCCTGTGGAACTGTGGGTTATGGGCCCACCATGTGGTTTTTTTTAATAGGAGCAGTGACATCTTTCACGGTCATGATAGCAAGGCATGTCAGAGAGTAGCATGTCAGTTATGTCGGCAACAATGTCAGTACCAAGGGCGAGGGACGAAGAGAACCATTTTCCTGCTCGTTGAACGAGGCGGACCAGTAGGCGAAGTTCTCGTCCATCGGTGGTTACCGGAATGTCATCAACAAAAGTAACAGGGTCTTAGTGACAGAATTGTACGACGAGGTGTTTACATAAGCAGGAGAATATTACTGCTCAGATCATATAGTTCACAAGAAAGGTTAAACCAACAATGGAAGGAAAATATGATCATCAGATTAAACAGAACAATGGAAAGGAAATTATGTTTAAACACATATTTCAAGGGTATATCCTTCCCAAGGACAAGCAGAGCATGATATCCATGTCAGGATATAATGTAGAAAACTCTTTAGGCAGGGGAGAGAATTTTCATGACATTGCCCATACAACGGTGTTTGGGTAATTGAGCAAGAAACATTTAGCATTGGGCTTCAAATGGTCTTGTTGAAAATCGGAGTACCATAGACATGCTTCGAGATAGCATTGACATGGTCATCAGGTGAAGATCAGACTTTGGAAACACGAAGGATCCATCAGGAATGACTTGTAGAATAAGTCTTACAATTTCCTCATGGATGAATGGATAACCTTGCTGAAAAGGAATCTATAATGATAGGTCCTCCAGCCGGGGGGGGGGGTGCTAGGCATGACATCATGTTACCGGGTCATCAAAGGATCAACACCATAACTCTTGGAAAGTTGTCCCAACCATCATATCTGACCGAGATTCATATCCAATTGGTGTCATGAAACCTCAGACTCAGGGGGTCCGAGAGGAAAAAGGTGCAACACAAATCGTCGAAATGACATTGCAAGATCCTCGAGAAATGAACTATGGAAGCGGGTTTCTGAAGCAATAGTTCATCATTAAACCAAGGAGAGGACAAGGAGGTGTCTGGTGAACTCAACGGCAATTCACCGAGATTCCCAAAAGATGGATTTCCACAATTAAGTGAACAAGGAGATAACATTTGTCAGATCAAATGATATAAGGAAGTATGCTCGAGGTAAACATACACAATTAACATTGGTTGAAAGGTGCGCCCGAAATATGGGTTGGGTTGCACGACCAATGTCAGAATGGTGATTCAATAAGCCATAGTCATAGAATGAAACTATAGACCAATAACTTCAAAGCAAGAGGGTTGCTCGAAGTTTAGAATTTACACATCACAGACCATTTGTCGGTATTCCGGTTAGAAACATCACGGGGACCAAGAAAAGAATGGTGATGTTAATAAGTATCACTGGTATCAAGAATTCTTAAGGGTGGTGAATTTCTCACAACATTGAGGACATAAGAGATGTTAATGTTCCAAGGTAAAGAAGAACAATTATTGGATAGCAAGGAACTCAAGGTATAACACCAAACACGAACAAGCTTGTGTTGGTGGGAAGGCAATAAAGTGGTCGATGATAACGCAGATCATCGAGGGCAAGGATGGTATTTCTCATCATGAACTCATTTGATATCCTGGAAGAGCTCATAAGGTTGATGATGATCACGACACACTTTGTCGAGAGATTTCAAGATGTAATCGATCGGCAATGACATCAAGTCAAATGAATGATGAAGTGAAAGGTTATTGGAACCAAGGGTACGACACAAACTCGAAATCAAGCTTGTTGTCCAAGGAGAAATGATATGATGAGGAAGATCAACGTAAGCTTAGCTCATCATCAAATAATTGTGCTACGAGAAGAAGGACCGGGTAGCACAGTTAAAATTTAACATGGTAATGATATAGCCGATCAGGCTAGGAATGACTTGAAGGATTATTAAACTCGTAAGCAACCAGATTTACTTAGATTTATTGAATTGGAGTGCGGAATCGATTCACTTATCGGTGTTTTTGAGTGTTTAATAACGCAGAGCCCATGAAAACTGTAATTAGTGAGAATGTAGTACTTGATGAAGAACTCATAAGAAGTTATGCAGTTCCAAGATAATCTCGAGATACCAGGGGGTAATACTCAAAGACAGATCAAAGTAGAGGTTCGACCGGGGTATTGTTCCACAGAAGACAAGTGCTTACACTTGCATCGAAAATGGTATTTAAAGGAGAACATGGTCGGAACCACGATTGTAAAAGGGCAGACCCCAGATATAAGATGAACTTATATCAAGGGAATAATTAATTTTAAAATAAGCTTCGATGAGAAGATGTACATCGTGTTCATGGGCATGAACACAAAGTTCAAGGTCGACTCCCACTTCTTTAATGCATAACCATCATTCACCTCTCGTATTTCGAAAATGACATTAGTTGTTGAAAGTTTTACCTAGTGCAATACCAGATAAGTTTGACCCATGAAATCTTTCGGGTTCACCAGATTTGGAAAGGCATAGGTTCAACCCATCAGGGCATCTTAGGAACATATACCACAAACTTCGATAGTAATTTATCACTAGCTCGAAAGTAGAGCAAGCTTGATAAAGTAGATGATACAATTTACCAAAGGCATTATGTATCAGGGGAAGAACTCACAAAGTGATCAAATGTGAAGGACACTATCGGATAACAATCCAACAAAGGACTTGATGGTCCACAAAGGATCTGATGTGAGTATCGATACTCAACTAGAAGAGGAAGGAATGCAAATGCAACTGGTTATGGAATCATCTGAATAATTCAAAGCTTAAATGCAATGGAATTATGATTTCCAAAACAAAGGATCAGAAGCAGACGCTCTGATCAAGGATGGATCAATTGAATATACCAGAGGCACAATCAACGACAGATAGTTTGGTCGAGAACCAGCTCATGTTCAAAATGACGTCTGAGCCGAAAAGATAATCCTAGGATTCGACTGATGATTGTGAACATTCACAACGTATTGAATCAATGGACACAAAAATGATAGTGACAAAGGATGCCAATAAGATTACTATACATATGGGATTAATCATAATAAAAGCAAACAAGAAATTCCAGAGCAATAGGTTGCTGAGGATTTTCGGAAGATCGAATGGTATTTCGAAGACTTTTGTGAAACACATGAACATCTGGGGGATGAGCGAATACTCGATAAGTGCGATAATTACCCGTAGGGGTATTAAGGTGACAAAGAACAGCAAGGCAGTAAGCTCAAAGGATTATCGAAACAACGACGAGTTTTTCGGGGTATCTTGTAATAACAAGATCAACTGGGAAACATTGTATGAATGGCGAGTATACGTGCTTATCCATAGGGGTTTATCGATGGAAGGGCATTGCATAAGTGACCATAAAGTTTCGAGAGAACATCGGAGAGTATCTTCGGATCCTTCTGGTGCAGCAGACGATCACCTATAACAAGGGGCTCTCCGGTAGAAAGTTGTTTCGAGAACCTAGAGTCAGATTTAGTAAAATCATTTTACCCGAATAGAAGAGAGATCAAAGCCCCAGAGTATAGATCGAGGAATAAAAGATCCTAATAACACCCGATGGCGACGTGGGCCCGTAAGGCACACAGCCAAGTTAGTAAAAGTTTTTGCAATGTCTAGACTCGACTTCGGCCAAGGAGTGTGGAAGGGGGATTCCTACAGGCAGTCGGCTCTGATACCAACTTGTGACGCCCCCGATTCAATCGTACACTAATCATGCACATAAATGTGTACGATCAAGATCAGGGACTCACGGGAAGATATCACAACACAACTCTACCAATAAATAAGTCATGCAAGCATCATAATACAAGCCAAGGGCCTCGAGGGCTCGAATACAAGTGCTCAATCATAGACGAGTCAGCGGAAGCAACAATATCTGAGTACAGACATAAGTTAAACAAGTTTGCCTTAAGAAGGCTAGCACAAACTGGGATACAGATCGAAAGAGGCGCAGGCCTCCTGCCTGGGATCCTCCTAACTACTCCTGGTCGTCGTCAGCGGGCTGCACGTAGTAGTAGGCACCTCCGGTGTAGTAGGGGTCATCATCGACGGTGGCGTCTGGCTCCAGGGCTCCAGCATCTGGTTGCGACAACCAGGTAGAAGGGAAAGGGGAAAAGAGGGAGAAAAGCAACCGTGAGTACTTATCCAAAGTACTCGCAAGCAAGGAGCTACACTACATATGCATGGGTATATGTGTAAACGGCCATATCGGTGGACTGAACTGCAGAATGCCAGAATAAGAGGGGGATAGCTAATCCTGTCGAAGACTACGCTTCTGGCAGCCTCCGTCTTGCAGCATGTAGAAGAGAGTAGATTGAAGTCCTCCAAGTAGCATCTCCAAGTAGCATCTCCAATAGCATCGCATAGCATAAACCACCCCCGGCGATCCTCTCCTGTCGCCCTGTAGAAAAGCGATCACCGGGTTGTATCTGGCACTTGGAAGGGTGTGTTTTATTAAGTATCCGGTTCTAGTTGTCATAAGGTCAAGGTACAACTCCAAGTCGTCCTGTTATCGAAGATCACGGCTATTCGAATAGATTAACTTCCCTGCAGGGGTGCACCAACTTACCCAGCACGCTTGATCCCATTTGGCCGGACACACTTTCCTGGGTCATGCCCGGCCGCGGAAGATCAACACGTCGCAGCCCCACCTAGGCTCAACGGAGAGGCCAGCACGCCGGTCTAAACCTAAGCGCAAAGGGGTCAGGGCCCATCGCCCTGAGCACACCTGCACGTTGCGTACGCGGCCGGTGAGCAGACCTAGCAACCTCCATTACAAAGGAAGTTGCGTTAACGCAGTCCAACCCGGCGCGCGCCGCTCAGTCGCTGACGTCACGAAGTGCTTCGGCTGATACCACGACGTCGGGATACCCATAACTACTCCCACGTAGATGGTTAGTGCGTATAGGCTCGTAGCCAACTCAGATCAAATACCAAGATCTCGTTAAGCGTGTTAAATATCCGCGAACGCCGAACAGGGCCAGGCCCACCTGTCTCCTAGGTGGTCTCAACCTGCCCTATCGCTCCACCACAAAGTAACAGTCGGGGGCCATCGGGAACCCAGGCCCACCACTACCGGGATGGAGCCACCTGTCCTTTCAGCTCCCTCATCAGAATCACTTGCGGGTACTCATCGAGCTGACCCGACTTTAGTCACCATCTGTATAGTATGTATGTATGTATAGTATATACCCGTGATCACCTCCCGAGTGATCACGGCCCAATAGTATAGCAAGGCAGACTGACAAGAATGTAGGGCCAATGATGATAAACTAGCATCCTATACTAAGCAATTAGGATTGCAGGTAAGGTATCAATGACTGTAGCAACAATGACAGGCTATGCATCAGAATAGGATTAACGGAAAGCAGTAACATGCTACACTACTCTAATGCAAGCAGTATAGAGGAGAATAGGCGATATCTGGTGATCAAGGGGGGGGGCTTGCCTGGTTGCTCTGGCAAGAGAGAGGGGTCGTCAACTCCGTAGTCGAACTGGTCAGCAGCAGCGTCGGTCTCGGAGTCTACCGGAAAGGAGTAACGGAGGGGGAACACAATAAATAACGGAGCAATCAAATGTAACACAAAGCAAGACGCGGCAATACGTTGTGCTAGGGGTGACCTAACGTAGGGATGGGCGATACCGGTGAAGGGGGAAACATCCGGGAAAATATCCCCGGTGTTTCGTGTTTTCGGGCAAAGGAGCCGGAGGGGGAAAGTTGCGAGTTTGATATGTTAGGGGTGCGTGGCGAATGAACGGACTGCGTATCCGGATTCGTCTCGTCGTTCTGAGCAACTTTCATGTTGAAAATATTTTAATCCGAGTTACGGATTAAAAGATATGATTTTCTAAAGATTTTATTAATTTCTGGAATTTGATTAATTATTTAATTAATTCGAAAAACAGATTAATGACATCAGCATGATGTCATGCTGACATCAGCAGTCAACAGAGTTGACTTGGTCAACCTGACATGTGGGTCCAGTGGGACCCACCTGTCATTCTCTGTTTAGTTTAATTATAGATTAGTTAATTTAATTAGTGATTAGGTTAATCTAATTAGGATTAAGTAACTTAATTAATTAATTAATTAATTAATTAACATTTTAATTATTTTAATTATTATTTATTTATTCATTTAATATATATATATATATATTTTTTAAACGTTATGGGGCGGGGCCCCCTAGTCAGTGGCCCGGGGGGGGCCTTAGCGGATCGGGCGCTAGCGGGCACAGGCGGGCGGGCGACTGGCCCTGGGCGCTGGCGTCGCCCGCGCTGAGGCTGAGCCTGACCGGGGGGGCAAGGCGAGGTCGCCGGCGACAGCAGAGCCCGCATGACGCCGCGGGCGAGTAGGGGGTGAGTCCAGTGCGCGGCCGGAGCGCGGTGGTCGTGCGCGGGCGTCGAGACGGCCGCGGTGAGCGTGAGGGAGAGAGAGGGAGCTCACGGTGGGGGGGTAGGGTCTAGGGCGGTGGTGCTCGGGGCGGTGGCCGGGGACGACGACGAAGAACGATGCAGGCCGGCGAGGTCGTCCTCCAGCGGGGTGGCGATGCGGCGAAGAGGAGGCAGGCCGGTGGTGAAGCTCCGGGCGCCGGCGTCGGTGAGGTGGCGGTGGTTGGCGACGGCGTCAGCACGGGGCGACGGGCGGTGGCGGGGTGGGGGAAGACGGAAGGCGGGTCGGCGTGGCGGCTCCGGCGGCGGGAGGCCTTCGGGCGGAGGCATCGGGGGCGAGCGGCGTGGGGTGAGTGGGGGTCTCGTCCCCGATCCGGATTGGATCGGGAGGGGGGAACGACGGGGGGGGGGGAGTGCGGGGGCGAGTGGATAGGGTTCGGGTGGGGGCGAGAGGATAAGGGAGGAGTGGGGGTCGGCTGGGCCGTGCGGGTGGGCCAGTTGGGCTGGCCTGGCTGTCAGCTGGGCCGGTTGGCCCAGTGGGGGTCCCTTTTCTTTTCTTTTGTTTTTACTTTTTATTTATTTTACCTTTTCTGTTTTAGTTTTGTTTCCTATTATTTTAGTTTTATTAAAATACACACATAGCATCTAATTTAGTATTTCAACTTAGTCCATAGTCACAAAAAGTCTAATCCTCAAATAAATTAGTTTGACATTTTATTAATTACAAAAGGTATTTAAATAATTGTTTTCACTATTGTTTTAATTGATTTAGGGCCTTTAAACATTTTGTCAAAGTTTGGTTTCTCCACCATAATTACCTATGTATTATTTGGTTCACTCCGAACATTTAAATCTTAATATTTGAAAACTTTTATTGTTTGCTCGATTTTGAATTTGAAATTCGAACTAGGTTCCGAACTAACGCGAGTTTATCCACAGTAACCGAGGTGACGTGGCATCATTAGTGGGGATTACTGTAGCTTAATTACCCGGGCGTCACAGGTATAATGTTGAAACGTTTTGCATATTGAACTCTGATAAATTCATTACATTGGAAATTTTATTTCATAATTTTTGGAGTTAGGGAAGTATGATGAATATTGCATTCTTTACAGACTGTACTGTTTTGGCAGATTGCTGTTATGTTTGCATTGTTTGCATATGTTTGCTTGTTTAATGATTCTATTTGAGGATAGGAGTATTAAATATGCAGAGGCATTTAGTATGCAATGTTGAATAATAATTTTAGGGATTTGCTACAGTAGAGGATGATAAGGTTTTTCATTGGTTTATACTAACCTATCTCACGAGTTCTTGTTGAGTTTGTTGTGAATGAAGCTTTTGATAAAAATAAGAGAAACCATGATATGAAAGGAATTAAGGAGACACAAAAGCTCAAGATTGGGGATGCCCAAGGCACCCCAAGATAATATTTCAAGAAGTCTCAAGCATCTAAGCTTGGGGATGCCCCGGTAGGCATCCCACCTTTCTTCTTCAACCACTATCGGTTAGTATCGGTTGAGCCTAAGTTTTTTCTTCTTCACATGAGTTGTGCTATCCTTGCATCGTTATTTTATTTTGTTTTGCTTGCTGTTTGAATACAATACCAAGATCTGAAATTCTTTAATGAGAGAGAGTCTTCACATAGTTGCATAATTATTTAGCTACTCATTGATCTTCACTTATATCTTTTTGGAGTAGCTTTTCATTTACTCGTGTGCTTCACTTATATTCTATGAGTAAATTGTTGAATGAGTTGATTGTCATAAATCTGAAATTATATATGCCTCATTTGTTTATACCATGGGTAGTAATGACTTCACATCTAAGAAGTAGAGGTTGTAAATTTATTGACGGTTAGCAAGCATTGTATTGGTCATTTGAAAAGTTCATGAAAGAATATCGAAGGAAGAGAGATTTCACATATAAATATATTATCATAGACATCTTTTATAATTGTGAGCACTCATTATGTATGACATGCTAAAGAGTTGATGTTGGACAAGGAAGACAACATAATGGGTTATATTTTCTCACATCTCAGTTAAAGTATATTGTCATGGATCATTCAAACATGTTGAGCTTGCCTTTCCCCCTCATGCTAGCCAAAAATTCCTAGCACCAAGTAGGGATACTACTTGTGCTTCCAAATATCCTTAAACCCAGTTTTTGCCATGAGAGTCCACCATACCTACCTATGGATTGAGTAAGATCCTTCAAGTAAGTTGTCATCGGTGCAAGCAATAAAAATTGCTCTCTAAATATGCATGACTTATTAGTGTGGAGAAAATAAGCTTTGTACGAACTTGTTATGGAAGCAATAAAAGCGACGGACTGCATAATAAAGGTCCATATACAAGGGGCAATATAAAGTGACGTTCTTTCGCATTAAGATTTTGTGTATCCAACCCTAAAAGCGCATGACAACCTCTGCTTCCCTCTGCGAAGGGCCTATCTTTTACTTTATGTCTTTTACTTTATGCAAGAGTCAAGGTGATCTTCACCTTTCCCTTTTTCATTTTATCCTTTGGCAAGCACTTTGTGTTAGGGTGATCCTGATATATATATCCAATTGGATGTACGTTAGCATGAACTATTATTGTTGACATCACCCAAAGGTGAATACGTTTGGAGGTAACATTATAAGCCCCAATCTTTCTCTGTGTCTGATTAAAACTTCATAACCACAAGTATTGCGTGAGTGTTAGCAATTGTAGAAGACTATATGATAGTTGAGTATGTGAAGTTTGCTAAACCAAAGCTCTGACATAGACTCTTCCTGAAAGTAAGATGAATTGCAATTGTTTGATGAATAAGAATGAAGTTTGCTAGTTTTCAAGAAAGTTTATGGTCTATGCTTTAACATGTGAATTGCTTGTTACTAGTTCGTGAAAAGTTTCATGAGATGAACTACTGTTATGACATATAATGATGCTAGTAAAGGTGATTGAAATTATCATTGATCAAACTTGTGCACCTTCTAGCATTCACACTTCATAAATTCTTTCTTTTATCATTTACCTACTCGAGGACGAGTAGGAATTAAGCTTGGGGATGCTGATACGTCTCCAACGTATCTAAAATTTATGAAGCATTCATGCTATATTATTATCTGTTTTTGAATGATTATGGGCTTTATTGTACACTTTTATATTACTTTTGGGACTAACCTATTAACCGGAGGCCCAGCCCATATTGCTGTTTTATTGCCTGTTTTAGTATTTCGAAGAAAAGGGATATCAAACGGAGTCCAAACGGAATGAAACCTTCGACATCGTGATTTTTTGGAAGAATATCATCCTGGGGGCTTGGAGATCAAGTCAGAAGATCCTCGACGAGCCCAGGAGATAGGGAGCGCCCCCCCTACAGGGCGCGGCCCCCTGTCTCGTGGACCCCTCAAGCACCCCCCGACCGACTTCTTTCGCCTATATAAGACTACGTATCCTAAAACCATCGAATATCAAGATAGATCAGGAGTTCCGCCGCTGCAAGCCTATGTAGCCACCAAAAACCTCTCGGGAGCCCATTTCGGCACCCTGCTGGAGGGGGAATCCATCACCGGTGGCCATCTTCATCATCCCGGCGCTCTCCATGACGAGGAGGGAGTAGTTCACCCTCGGGGCTGAGGGTATGAACCAGTAGCTATGTGTTTGATCTCTCTCTCTCTCTCTCTCTCTCTCTCTCTCGTGTTCTCTCTCGTGTTCCCTCTATGGCACGATCTTGATGTATCCCGAGCTTTGGTATTATAGTTGGATCTTATGATGTTTCTCCCCCTCTACACTTGTGATGAATTGAGTTTTCCCTTTGAAGTTATCTTATCGGATTGAGTCTTTTATGAGAACACTTGATGTATGTATTGCCGTGCTTATCTGTGGTGACAATGGGATATCATGTGCCTCTTGATGTATGTTTTGGTGACCAACTTGCGGGTTCCGCCCATGAACCTATGCATAGGGGTTGGCACACGTTCTTGACTCTCCGATAGAAACTTTGGGGCACTCTTTGAAGTACTTTGTGTTGGTTGAATAGATGAATCTAAGATTGTGTGATGCATATCGTATAATCATGCCCACGGATACTTGAGGTCACAATGGAGTATCTAGGTGACATTAGGGTTTTGGTTGATTTGTGTCTTAAGTTGTTATTCTAGTACGAACTCTTGAATAGATTGATCCGAAAGAATAACTTTGAGGTGGTTTCGTACCCTACCATAATCTCTTCGTTTGTTCTCCACTATTAGTGTCTTTGGAGTGACTCTTTGTTGCATGTTGAGGGATTGTTATATGATCTATCTATGTTATTATTGTTGAGAGAACTTGCACTAGTGAAAGTATGAACCCTAGGCCTTGTTTCCTATCATTGCAATACCGTTTACGCTCACTTTTATCGCTTGCTACCTTGCTGTTTTTATAATTTCAGATTACAAATACCTTTATCTACCATCCATATTGCACTTGTATCACCATCTCTTCGCCGAACTAGTGCACCTATACAATTTACCATTGTATTGGGTGTGTTGGGGACACAAGAGACTCTTTGTTATTTGGTTGCAGGGTTGTTTGAGAGAGACCATCTTCATCCTACGCCTCTTACGGATTGATAAACCTTAGGTCATCCACGAGGGAAATTTGCTACTGTCCTACAAACCTGTGCACTTGCAGGCCCAACAACGTCTACAAGAAGAAGGTTGTGTAGTAGACATCAAGGGTACATGGACACACACTCCCCCTCTCGTTGCTATGCATCTCCTAGATAGATCTTGAGTGATCGTAGGAATTTTTTTGAAATTGCTTGCTATGTTCCCCAACAGTGCATCCGAGCCAGGTCTATGCGTAGATGATATGCACGAGTAGAACACAAAGAGTTGTGGGCGATAATAGTCATATTGATTACCACCAACTTCATACTTTGATTCGGCAGTATTGTTGGATGAAGCGGCCCGGACCGACATTACATGACCGTGTTCATGAGACTGGATCTACCGATGTGCTTTGCACACAGGTGGCTGGCGGATGTCTGTTTCTCCAACTTTAGTTGAATCGAGTTTGACTACGACCGGTCCTTGTTGAAGGTTAAAACAGCACACTTGACAAAAAATCATTGTGGTTTTGATGCGTAGGCAAGAACGGTTCTTGCTAGAAGCCCATAGCAGCCAGGTAAAACTTGCAACAACAAAGTAGAGGACGTCTAACTTGTTTTTGCAGGGCTTGTTGTGATGTGATATGGTCAAGACATGATGAGATATAAATTGTTGTATGAGATGATCATGTTTTGTAACAAAGTTATCAGCAACTGGCAGGATCCATATGGTTGTCTCTTTATTGTATGAAATGCAATCTCCATGTAATTTCTTTACTTTATCACTAAGCGGTAGCGATAGTCGTAATAGCAACAGTTGGCGAGATGACAACGATGCTACGATGGAGATCAAGGTGTCCAGCCGGTGACGATGGAGATCATGATGGTGCTTTGGAGATGGAGATCAAAGGCACAAGATGATGATGGCCATATCATGTCACATATTTTGGTTGCATGTGATGTTTATCTTTTATGCATCTTATTTTGCTTAGTACGACGGTAGCATTATAAGATGATCCCTCACTAAATTTCAAGGTATAAGTGTTCTCCCTGAGTATGCACCGTTGCTACAGTTAGTCGTGCTGAGACACCACATGATGATCGGTTGTGATAAGCTCTACATTCACATACAACGGGTGCAAGCCAGTTTTGCACATGCAGAATACCCGGGTTAAACTTGGCGAGCCTAGCATATGCAGGTATGGCCTCGGAACACTAAGACCGAAAGGTCAAACATGAATCATATAGTAGATATGATCAACATAGAGATGTTCACCATTGAAAACTACTCCATCTCACGTGATGATCGGACATGGTTTAGTTGATATGGATCACGTGATCATTTAGATGACTAGAGGGATGTCTCTCTAAGTGGGAGTTCTTTAGTAATACAATTAATTGAGCTTTAATTTATCATGAACTTAGTCCTGATAGTTTTTTTTTGCATATCTATATTGTTGTAGATCAATGGCCCGTGCTACCGTTCCTTTGAATTTTAATGCGTTCCTAGAGAAAGCTAAGTTGAAATATGATAGTAGCAATTATACGGACTGGGTCCATATACTTGAGGATTATTCTCATTGCTGCACAGAAGAATTACATCCTGGAAGCACCACTAGGTGTACCACCTCCACCAGCAACTGCAGACATTGTGAATGCCTGACAGTTGCGTGTTGATTACTACTCGATAGTTCAGTGTGCCATGATTTACGTCTTAGAATTAGGACTTCAAAAATGTTTTGAACGTCATGGAGCATATGAGATGTTCCAAGAGCTGAAGTTAATATTTCAAGCAAATGTCCGAGTTGAGAGATATGAAGTCTCCAACAAGTTCTATAGCTGCAAAATGGAGGAGAATAGTTCTGCCAATGAACACATACTCAGAATGTCTGGGTACCATAACAACTTGACTCAGCTGGGAGTTAATCTTCCTGATGATAGTGTAATTGACAGAGTTCTTCAATCACTGCCACCAAGCTATAAAGGGATGAACTATAATATGCAAGGGATGGAAAAGACTATTCCCGAGCTATTCGCAATGCTAAAGGTTGCGGAGGTAGAAATCAAGAAGGAGCATCAAGTGTTGATGGTTAACAAGACCACTAGTTTCAAGAAAAAGGGCAAAGGGAAGAAGGGGAACTTCAAGAAGAATAGCAAGCAAGTTGCTACTCCCGAGAAGAAACCCAAGCCTGGACCTAAGCCTGAAACTGAGTGCTTCTACTACAAAGGGACTGGTCACTAGAAGCAGAACTGCCCCAAGTATTTGGCGGATAAGAAGAATGGCAAAGTGAAAGGTATATTTGATATACATGTTATTAATGTGTACCTTACTAATGCTCGTAGTAGCACCCGGGTATTTGATACTGGTTCTATTGCTCATATTTGCAACTCGAAACAGGGGATACGGATTAAACGAAGATTGGCTATGGACGAGGTGACGATGCGCATTGGAAATGGTTACAAGGTTGATGTGATCATCGTCGGCACGCTACCTCTGCATCTACCTCCGGGATTAGTTTTAGACCTGAGTAATTGTCATTTGGTGCCAGCGTTAAGCATGAACATTATATTTGGATCTTGTTGCGAGATGGTTATTCATTTAAATCAAAGAATAATGGTTGTTCTATTTATATGAGTACTATCTTTTATGGTCATGCACCCTTGTTGAGTGGTCTATTTTTGTTGAATCTCGATTGTGGTGATACACATGTTCATAATATTGAAACCAAAAGATGCAAAGTTGATAATGATAGTGCAACTTATTTGTGGCACTGTCGTTTAGGTCATATTGGTGTAAAGCGCATGAAGAAACTCCATGCTGATGGGATTTTGGAATCACTTGGTGCTTGCTGACTAAAACTCCGTTCTCCAGAACAATGGAACGAGATACTGACTTATTGGAAATAATACATACTGATGTGTGCGGTCCAATGAGTGTTGAGGCTCGTGGCGGGTATCGTTATTTTCTGACCTTCACAGATGATTTGAGCAGATATGGGTATATCTACTTAATGAAACATAAGTCTGAAGCGTTTGAAAAGTTGAAAGAATTTAAGAGTGAAGTGGAAAATCATCGTAATAAGAAAATAAAGTTTCTATGATCTAATCGTGGAGGTGAATATTTGAGCTACGAGTTTGGTCTTCATTCGAAACAATGTGGAATAGTTCCGCAACTCACTCCACCTGGAACACCACACCGTAATGGTGTGTCCGAACATCATAACCGTACTTTATTGGATATGGTGCGGTCTATGATGTCTCTTACTGATTTACCGCTATCGATTTGGGGTTATGCTTTAGAGATGGCTGCAGTCACATTAAATAGGGCACCATCGAAATCCGTTGGGACGACACCATATGAATTGTGGTTTGGAAAGAAACCCAAATTGTCATTTACTAAAGTTTGGGGTTGCGATGCTTATGTGAAAAAGCATCAACCAGATAAGCTCGAACCCAAATCGCAGAAGTGCGTCTTCATAGGATACCCAAAGGAAATTGTTGGGTACACCTTCTATCACAGATCCGAAGGCATGATATTCGTTGCTAAGAATGGATCCTTTCTAGGGAAGGAGTTTCTCTCGAAAGAAGTGAGTGGGAGGAAAGTAGAACTTGATGAGGTAATTGTACCTTCTCCCGAATTGGAATGTAGTTTATCACAGAAATCAGTTCCAGTGATTCCTACACCAATTAGTGAGGAAGCTAATGATGATGATCATGAAACTTCAAATCAAGTTACTACCGAACCTCGTAGGTCAACCAGAGTATGGTCCACACCAGAGTGGTACGGTAATCCTATTCTGGAAGTCATGTTACTAGACCATGATGAACCTATGAACTATGAGGAAGCGATGATGAGCCCAGATTCTGTGAAATGGCTTGAGGCCATGAAATCTGAGATGGGATCCATGTATGAGAACAAAGTGTGGACTTTGGTGGACTTGCCCGATGATCGGCAAGCCATAGAAAGAAAATGGATCTTCAAGAAGAAGACTGACGATGGCGGTAATGTTACTGTCTACAAAGCTCGACTTGTTGCGGAAGGTTTTCAACAAGTTCAAGGAGTTGACTATGATGAGACCTTCTCACCCGTAGCGATGCTTAAGTCTGTCAGAATCATGTTAGCAATTGCCGCATTTTATGATTATGAAATTTGGCAAATGGATGTTAAAACTGCATTCCTTCATGGATTTGTTAATGAAGGGTTATATATGATGCAACCAGAAGGCTTTGTTGATCCAAAAGGTGCTAACAAAGTGTGCAAGCTCCAGCGATCCATTTATGGACTGGTGCAAGCCTCTCGGAGTTGGAATATACGCTTTGATAATGTGATCAAAGCATATGGTTTTATACAGACTTTTGGAGAAGCATGTATTTACAAGAAAGTGAGTGGGAGCTCTCTAGCATTTCTAATATTATATGTGGATGACATATTGTTGATTGGAAATAATACATAATTTCTGGATAGCATAAAAGGATACTTGAATAAGAATTTTTCAGTGAAATACCTCGGTGAAGCTTCTTACATATTGGGCATCAAGATCTATAGAGATAGATCAAGACGCTTAATTGGACTTCCACAAAGCACATACCTTGATAAAGTTTTTAAGAAGTTCAAAATGGACCTGTCAAAGAAAAGGTTCTTGCATGTGTTACAAGGTGTGAAGTTGAGTCAGACTCAATGCCCGACCACTGCAAAAGATAGAGAGAAAATGAAAGTCATTCCCTATGCTTCAGCCATAGGTTCTATCATGTATGCAATGCTGTGTACCGGACCTGACGTGTGCCTTGCTATAAGTATAGCAGGGAGGTACCAAAGTAATCCAGGAGTGGATCACTAGACAACGGTCAAGAACATCCTGAAATACCTGAAAAGGACTAAGGATATGTTTCTCGTTTATGGAGGTGACAAAGAGCTTGTCGTAAATGGTTATGTCGATGCAAGCTTTGACACTGATCTAGATGACTCTAAGTCTCAACCCGGATACGTATTTATATGGAATGGTGGAGCTGTCAATTGGAGCAGTTCCAAGCAGAGCGTCGTGGCGGGATCTACATGTGAAGCAGAGTACATAGCTGCTTTGGAAGAAGCAAATGAAGGAGTTTGGATGAAGGAGTTCATATCCGATCTATGTGTAATACCTAGTGCATCGGGTCCAATGAAAATCTTTTGTGAAAATACTGGAGCAATTGCCTTGGCAAACGAATCCATATTTCACAAGAGAACCAAACACATCAAGACATGCTTCAATTCCATCCGCCAATAAGTGAAGGAGGGAGACATAGAGATTTGCAAGATACATACGGATCTAAATGTTGCAGACCCGTTGACTAAGCCTCTTCCACGAGCAAAACATGATCAGCACCAAGACTCCATGGGTGTTAGAATTGTAATCATTACTTTGTAATCTAGATTATTGACTCTAGTGCAAGTGGGAGACTGAAGGAAATATGCCCTAGAGGCAATAATAAAGTTGTTATTTATATTTCTTTATATCATGATAAATATTTATTATTCATGCTAGAATTGTATTAACCGGAAACTTAGTACATGTGTGAATACATAGACAAAACATAGTGTCCCTAGTATGCCTCTACTTGACTAGCTCGTTAATCAAAGATGGTTATGTTTCCTGACCATAGACATGTGTTGTCATTTAATGAACGGGATCACATCATTAGAGAATGATGTGATGGACAAGACCCATCTATTAGCTTAGCATTATGATTGTTACAGTTTTATTGCTACTGCTTTCTTCATGACTTATACATGTTCCTCTGACTATGAGATTATGCAACTCCTGAATACCGGAGGAACACCTTGTATGCTATCAAACATCACAACATAACTGGGTGATTATAAAGATGCTCTACAGGTGTCTCCAAAGGTGTTTGCTGGATTAGCATAGATCAAGATTAGGATTTGTCACTCCGTGTATCGGAGAGGTATCTCTGGGCCCTCTCGGTAATGGTCATCACTATAAGCCTTGCAAGCAATGTGATTAATGAGTTAGTTACGGGATGAAGCATTACAGAAAGAGTAAAGAGACTTGCCGGTAACGAGATTGAACTAGGTATGATGATACAAACGATCGAATCTCGGGAAAGTAACATACTGATGACAAAGGTATATATTGTACGAAGGTATTCGGATACCCGAATGGTTTCAGGATGTTTCGGATATTTATCGGGGAACCGAGGGGTTACCGGAACCCCCCGGGGAAGTTATGGGCCTTAATGGGCCATAAGGGAGTATGAGAGGGCAGCCCGCAGGGTGCCCCCCCCAAGGGAGTACGAATTGGACAAGGGGGAGGAGGCGCAACCCCCTCTTTCCCTCTCCCTATCGCTCTCCTTCCCTCTTTCCCCTTAGTGGAATAGGAAAGGGAGAGAAACTAGGATTGGCAATCCTAGTTGGACTCCCCCTTGGCGCGCCCCCTCTAGGCCGCCAGCCTCCTCCGTCTCCTCCTTTATATACGTGGGCAGGGGCACCCCAAAGGCACACCAATTGTTCTTTGCCGTGTGTGGTGCCCCCTTCCATAGCTTACTCCTCCATTCATAGCGTCGTAGTGCTTAGGCGAAGCCCTGCGCGGATCACATCATCAAAACCGTCACCATGCCGTTGTGCTGACGGAACTCTCCCTCGACCCTCTACTAGATCAACAGTTCGAGGGACGTCATCAAGCTGAACATGTGCTGAACACGGAGGTGTCGTACGTTCAGTACTTGGATTGGTTGGATCGTGAAGATGTTCGACTACATTAACTGCATTAACTAACGCTTCCTCTTTCGGTCTACGAGGGTACGTGGACACACTCTCCCCCTCTCGTTGCTATGCATCTCCTAGATAGATCTTGCGTGATCATAGGAATTTTTTTTTAAATTGAATGCTATGTTCCCCAACATCAACTATGGTTAACAAAAGTTATATTATAACACCCAAACCAGCTGAACAAATCAGAGGTTAACCTAGTGTTGATATGATTAAAGATCTCTTGGTCGATAATATTGATGGGCATGTTATTTACTTCTATGTTGAAGCTTCTAAAATTGCCAAACCCGATAAAAAGGTTAAACATAGACTAGTCGTTGGCATGCATGTTGTCTCATTCAAGATATGAGATCACTATTATCATGGTTTATGTGATATAGGTGCTAGTGTGAGTGATATTCCTTTTTCCTTATATGAAGAAATTAAGAATGAAATTGCACCTGCTGAAATAGAAGACATAGATGTTACTATTAAACTAGCCAATAGAGATGCTATATCACCGATTGGGATTCTTAGAGATGTTGAAATCTTGTGTGGGAACATAAAATACCCTACTGATTTTCTTGTTCTTGGTTCCCCACAAGATGACTTTTGTTCCATTATCTTTGGTAGACCTTTCTTGAACACCGTCAATGCTAGAATAGATTGTAAGAAACATACTGTCGGTGTTAGCTTTGGTGATGAATCTCATGAATTTAATTTTTCCAAGTTTAGTAGAAAACCTCATAAAAAAGATTTTCCTAGTAAGCATGAAATTATTGGTCTTGCTTCTATTGTTGTACCTCCTACTAATCCTTTAGAACAATATTTGCTTGACCATGAAAATGATTTGCATATGCGTGAAAGAAATGAAATAGATAGAATCTTTTTCGAACAACAACCTCTGCTTAAACACAATCTACCTATTGAAACTCTAGGAGGTCCTCCTCCACCTAAAGGTGAGCATGTGTTTGAATTAAAACAATTGCCATACACTTTGAAATATGCTTATCTTGATGAGAAAAAGATATATCTTGTTATTATTAGTGCTAACCTTTCAGAACATGAAGAAGAAAGACTATTGAAAGTTCTAAGGAAGCACCGAGCTACTATTGGATATACTCTTGATGATCTTAAGGGCATTAGTCCCACTCTATGTCAGCACAAGATTAATATGGAACCTGATGCTAAACCCGTTGGTTAAGTCCGAAGATGAAAGAAGTGGTAAGAACAGAAATATTGAAACTTCTAGAGGCAGGTATAATCTATCCTATAGCTGATAGTAGATGGGTAAGTCATGTTCATTGTGTCCCTAAGAAGGCATGTATTACTGTTGTTCCTAATGATAAGAATGAGCTTATTCCACAAAGAATTGTCACAGGCTATAGGATGGTAATTTATTATAGAAAATTAAACAAAGCAACTAGTAAAGATCATCACCCCCTGCCATTTATTGATCAAATGTTAGAAAGATTATCTAGGCACAAATACCTGTTTCACAACCTGATCAAGAAAAGACCACTTTTACTTGACCTTTTGGAACTTATGCTTATAGACGTATGCCTTTTGGTTTATGTAATGCACCTGCTACCTTTCAAAGATGTATGACTGCTATATTCTTTGATTTTCGTGAAAAAACTGTTGAGGTTTTCATGGATGAATTTTCTGTTTATGGGAAGTCTTTTGATGATTGTTAAGCAATCTTGATCAAGTTTTGTAGATATGTGAACAAACAGATCTTGTCTTGAATTGGGAGAAGTGACACTTTATGGTTAATGAAGGTATCGTTTTGGGCCATAAAATTTCTGAAAGAGGCATTGAGGTGGACAAAGCCAAGGTTGATGCAATAGAGAAAATGCCATTTCCTAAATATATCAAAGGTATTCGTAGCTTCCTTGGTCATGCTGGTTTCTATAGGAGGTTTATGAAAGACTTTTCTAAAATTTCTAGGCCTCTTACAAATCTTTTACAAAAGGATATTCCTTTTGTGTTTGATGATGATTGTTTGCAAGCCTTCGAAACACTAAAGAAAGCCTTAATTATTGCACCTATTGTTCAACCACCTGATTAGAACTTGCCTTTTTTGAGATTATGTGTGATGCTAGTGATTATGTTGTTGGTGTTGTTCTAGGACAAAGAGTTGACAAGAAATTGAATATTATCCATTATGCTAGTAAAACGCTGGACAGTGCTCAACAAAATTATGATACTACTGAAAAAGAATTCTTAGTAGTAGTGTTTGCTTGTGATAAATTCAGATTTTACATTGTTGATTCTAAAGTGATTGTTCACACCAATCATGCTGCTATAATATATCTAATGGAAAAGAAAGATTCTAAACCTAGACTCATTGGGTGGGTTCTTCTTCTACAAGAATTTGATTTGCATATCACTGGTAGGAAAGGAGCAAAGAGTCCCGTAACTGATAACTTGTCTAGGCTTGAAAATATTCTTGATGATCCACAACCTGTTAATGATAGCTTTCCTGATGAACAGTTAGCTGCAATAAATGTTTCTAATAGTACACCTTGGTATGCTGACTATGCTAATTATATTGTTGCTAAATACATACCACCTAGCTTTACATACCAACAAAAGTAAAAATTCTTCTATGATTTAAGACATTACTTTTGGGATGACCCACATCTTTATAAAGAAGGAGTAGATGGTATTATTAGACGTTCTGTACCTGAGCATGAACATGAACAAATCCTGTGGAAATGTCACTTTGAGGCTTATGGAGGACATCACGCGGGAGACAGAACCGCTCATAAGGTATTGCAATCTGGTTTTTTTGGCCTGCTCTCTTCAAAGATGCCCGCAAGTTCGTCTCGTCTTGTGATGAATGTCAAAGAATAGGTAATATCTGTAAGCATCAAGAAATGCCTATGAATTATTCACTTGTTGTTGAACCATTTGATGTTTGGGGATTTGATTTCATGGGACCTTTTCCTTCCTCTAATGGGTATACTCATACTTTGGTTGTTGTTGACTATGTTACCAAGTGGGTAGAAGCTATTCCAACTAGTAGTGCTGATCACAACACCTCTATTAAAATGCTTAAGGAAGTTATTTTCCCAAGGTTTGGAGTCCCTAGATATTTAATGACTGATGGTGGTTCACACTTTATTCATGGTGCTTTCCATAAAATGCTTGCTAAGTATGATGTTAACCATAGAATTGCATCACCTTATCATCCTCAGTCTAGTGGTCAAGTTGAACTTAGCAATAGAGAAATAAAAATAATCTTATAAAAGACTATCAATAGGTCCTAGAAGAATTGGTCTAAGAAATTAGATGACGCACTTTGGGCTTATAGAACAACATATAAAAATCCTATGGTTATGTCTCCTTATAAAATGGTTTATGGAAAAGCTTGTCATTTGCCTCTAGAGTTAGAACATAAAGCATATTGGGCAATCAAAGAACTCAACTATGATTTCAAACTTGCTGGTGAAAAGAGGTTATTTGATATTAGCTCATTAGATGAATGGAGAACCCAAGCTTATGAAAATGCAAAGTTATTCAAAGAAAAAGTTAAAAGATGGCATGACAAAAGAATCCAAAAGCATGAGTTCAAGGTTGGAGAATATGATCTTTTGTACAACTCTCGTTTTAGATCTTTGCAGGAAAACTCCTCTCCAAATGGGAAGGCCCTATGTCATCGAGGAGGTTTATCGATCTGGATCTATCAAAACAAATAATGCCGAAGGTACTAACTCGAAGGTTGCTAATGGGCAACGAATAAAACATTATATCTTAGGTATGCCCATTAATGTTGAAAGCAATATTATCCAAACTATGACACCGGAAGAACACATAAAAGAAACTTTTCTGAACACTCCAGAATCATGAAAAAGGGAGGTACGTGATACGGTAAGTAAACAGACTCCGAAAAATCCGCAAAAATATTTTTTGTCAGTTTTGGAATATTTAAAAAATTAGGAAAATAAGAAACTTCCAGGAAAGTGACCCTGGTGGGCATGATACACCAGGGTGCGCCTGGCTTGCCAGGCGCGCCCCAGTGGGTTGTGCCAACCTCGGGTACTTTTCAGATTCCGTTTTTCTTCCATTTTGCTTGTTCCCCAAGATAAAAAAATCTTTATATACCCCCCGAACCTGTTGACCTCCATACCGTAGAGAAATCTCCTGTTTTCTTTTCTTGCTGTTTTTTGTTAGATCCAATCCGCCATGGCCGCTTCAAGCTCCTCCAAGGACAAGTTCTTTGACAATGTCATCAACCCATATCTGCGAAAGTGATGCAGCACCCTCAAGCTATCCAGATGCGCGATGGGGTGCTGCACATCCGCGATGTGCAAGGGCCCAAGGGGACTGGACCGTGGAGGCCAGGCATGAAGCTATGGAGCAGGAAGTCTTCCGATGCTAAGGGATGGTGGAACGTGGACTCAATGCCAATCACCTCATGATCGCGGACTACACCCGTGATCTCAAGGTGGATGGCAAGTCCATGAAGGACATCGTCTTCTCCCTCAATGAGCAAATCAACTTCCTCCATAGCCAGATCCACGACCTTCAAAGCCAAGTCTTTGAATATGAGGCAAGGTTTAAAGTCATGAGTTTGGCTGCCAGTTGCAGGATCCGAGATACTCACTCTTCCTCTTATGACAGTGAGCCACTGCCGTGGAAACCTGAGGACAAGATTGCTTCTACTTCATCACCACCACCTCCTTCTTCATCACCAAAAGAAAATTGAGTATCGGGTATGGGCACTCCCCTTGGCTTTTTCCAAGCTTGGGGGAGGTACCCCAATATCGTATCATCCCCACTATCTTTTGCCTTTACTTTTCTTAGTTCGATCCATAGTTATCTTTTGCTTTAGATGAATAAAAGCTTGGTTCGATCCTTTCTTTTTCAAGAGTTTGCTTAGTGATCTATCTTTGTAATCGTGTGCGAGATATATAATAAAGTTTAGTTTGAGTTTTGCTTTCTTTACTTTCTTATTTCAATAAAAATAAGGGAAATAAATGAAAAAGATCATATGCTAATCTTATGGTAAGTGATGACATTAGACAAGGAAAAGTATAAGTAGAAAATTTTATTGTAGATTGACAAACATAGCATTGGTCAATGATGCAACTCATGAAAGAATTAATAAGGGAAGAGAAGATTCACATGCAAATACACTATCCGGAAATATTTTATGATTGTGAGCACCCATCAAAATATTATATGCCAAAATTGTTGATGTTGGACAAGGAAGACAACGTAATGATTTATGTTTGTTCATATTCACATAGAAGTTATATTGTCGTAGATCCTTCAACATGTGGTGCTTGCCCCTATCTTTTCTAGCCAAAAATTCCACACTAAGTAGAGATACTACTTGTGCATCCAAAACCCTTAAACCCAAATCTTGTTTGAGAGTCCACCATACCTACCTGGATTGAGTAAGATCCTTCAAGTAAGTTGTCATCGGTGCAAAAAGGCAATAAAAATTGCTTCTAAAAGTGAAAGATCATTTAGTGTAAGGGAAAATTGAGCGTTGTACAAACTTGTGATGGCGAAGAATAAAAGCGACATACTGCATAATAAAGGTTGCCATCATAAGGGGCAATATAACGTGACGTTCTCTTGCACTAAGGGGTTGAGCATACAAACCAAAAGTGCATGGCAACCTTTGCTTCTCTCTGCGAAGGGCCTATGTTTTACTTTCATGTATTTACTTTCATGCAAGAGTCAAAGTTCTTCTCTCTATTACTTTTTATTTTCTCCTTTGGCAAGCATCATGTGGTGAGGAAAGATCTAGGCACATATATCTAGTTGAATATGGGTAGCATGAGTTATTATTGTTGACATCACCCTTGAGGTGAATGCGTTGGGAGGCGAAACTATAAGCCCCTATCTTTCTATGTGTCCGATTGAAATGTTTTGCTCATGTGTACGCGGTGAGTGTTAGCAATCATAGAAGACTAAATGATGGTTGAGTATGTGGACTTTCCTAAAGGCTCTGATGTGTGACCCTTCCTGAAAAGATGATGAATTGTAGTTGCAAAGTTGACCAAGAACATAGTTTGTTGGTTTCCAATAGATTTTATGCTTTATACTTCGATGTTGTAATGAATTTTCCCACCAACAAAAACGACTTAGAGATCTCAACACTTTCCATGCTAGATACATCATAGGCGGTTCCCAAACAGAAAATATAGTTTATTTGTCACTTGTTCATGAGAAGTCTATGATAGAAGCTCTACGATAAAAGTTTTATGTTAAAGTTTGTTGTTGTTATAATAAGTTACATGATGCTGCTATGCCTGTAATTTTGTTTTTATCGACACCTCTCTCTCTCTAAGCATGTGGACATGTTTTTCGATTTCAGTGTTTCACTTGAGGACAAGCGAGGTCTAAGCTTGGGGGAGTTGATACGTCCATTTTGCATCATGTTTACCTACTGTTATTTATGTTTTTTTACTTAATGATAATGCTTTTTGGAGTAATTCTAATGCCTTTTCTCTCATAATATGCAGGCTATACACAAAAGGGGAGAATTCTGGTAGCTGGAAAGCTGTACCTGAAAAAGCTACGCCAGGCTACCTATTCTGCACAACTCCAAATGAGCTGAAACTTCACAAGGAATTTTTATGGAATATTTGAGGAATATTGGAGCAAATAAGTACAAGAAGGGGCCCACCAGGTGGGCACAACCCACCTGGGCGCGCCAGGGAGCCAAGGCGCGCCCTGGTGGGTTGTGCTCAACCAGGCCTACCTCGGGTGCCCCTCTTCTGGTATATAAGTCACTTTGACATAGAAAAATAAGGAGAGGACTTTCGGTATGAAGCGCCGCCGTCTCGAGGCAGAACCTGGGCAGTAGCACTTTTGCCCTCCGGTAGAGCGATCCCGCCGAGGGAACTTCCCTCCCGGAGGGGGAAATCATCGTCATCATCATCACCAACAACTCTTCCATCTTGGGGAGGTCTATCTTCATCAACATCTTCAACAACACCAACTCCTCTCAAACCCTAGTTCATCTCTTGTGTTCAATCTTTGTACCAGAACTATGGATTGGTGCTTGTGGGTGACTAGTAGTGTTGATTACATCTTGTAGTTTATTACTATATGGTTTATTTGGAGGAAGATTATATGTTCAGATCCATTATGCTATTTAATACCCCTCTGATCTTGAGCATGTTTATCATTTGTGAGTAGTTACTTTGGTTCTTGAGGTCATGGGAGAAATCATGTTGCAAGTAATCATGTGAACTTGATATGTGTTCGATGTTTTGATGATATGTATGTTGTGATTCCCTTAGTGGTGTCATGTGAACGTCAACTACATGACACTTCACCATATTTGGGCCTAAGGTAATTCATTGTGGAGTAGTTATTAGATGATGGGTTGCGAGAGTGATAGAAGCTTAAACCCTAGTTTATGCGCTATTCCGTAAGGGACCGATTGGATCCAAAAGTTTAATGCTATGGTTAGAATTTATTCTTAATACTTTTATAGTAGTTGCGGATGCTTGCGAGGGGGTTAATTATAGGTAGGAAGTTTGTTAAAGTAAGAACATCACCTAAGCACCGGTCCACCCACATACCAAATTATCAAAGTAGCGAACACGGATTAAGCCAACATGATGAAAGTGACTAGATGAAATTCCCGTGTACCCTCAAGAACAATTTGCTTATCATAAGAGATCATTTTGGCATGTCCTTTGCCTCAAAAGGATTGGGCTACCTTGCTGCACTTTTGTTACTACTACGTTACTTGCTCGTTACAAATTATCTTGCTATTAAACTACTCCGCTACTTACAATTTTAGCACTTGCAGACATTACCTTGCTGAAAACCACTTGTCATTTCCTTCTGCTCCTCGTTGGGTTCGACACTCTTGCTTATCGAAAAGACTACAATTGAACCCATATGCTTGTGGGTCATCACCCGTCGTGTGGCAGCGTTACGTCGGGGTAGGGGAGTGGGACGCGGTGCTCCCAGTGCCACCTCGCCTGGTGCACTGGGACATTGACACGCTGCCGTGGCTCGCAGGCAAACGCCGGCGAAGGAAGGGGAAGGAGGGGGAAGGGGTGGCGGGGGCCTTGCCCTTGCCATTGTAGGAGAAGAAGCACATTTATGGTGTCTAGTGTTGTCACCGATGGGGGAGTCAAGGGGTGGCGAAATGGGGACAGGGGGCTTCTGGAAGCAGATGAGGATGGCCCCCACTGCACGCTCGGATTAAAAAAGGCTGACCGTCGTCGCTGACGTGTGGGCCCGAGGTGGGCAGTTGTCATTAAGATAGCTAACCGTTGTAGTTGGGCGGCCGCTAGCTGGGGATGCGGCGGACACCGAGAAGGCTTCGTGTCCGCGCCGACGCATTTCTGCTGCAAATGGGTCCGCGTGGACGTGAAGCAGACGTGTTTTGCGAATGGGTCGTGACATTGGGCCTCCACTTTTGTCTGTGCCGATCCAAACGGATGGCTACGGACGAAATGGCTACTTGCGTTGGAGTTGATCTTAGTTTGTCATGGTTTGCCATGTATTATATAATGTACAGTTATTTTGCCATGGGCACAAACTAGAAAAAAGTGCTTAAACACAAACAATGGATTTGAGATGGTCTGCTCCCTGCCTTAAGATCCTCCCCGCTAGTCGCCACTACCCAAGCTGCGCTTCGAAGCAGCCGAGTGACTCTGTGCCGCCGTGTTTGGAGGTAGCACCGCCGCTACGCCTGGAGGGAGGCAACGCTGCCACGCCCATCTCGTCCTGGCAAGAAGATAGGAGGGGAGATGTGTGCAGTACCGTGCACTCGTGAGGCCAACTCCAGCGCACGACCCCATCCCATCCGTCCTAGTCTGTTTGGGGTAGAACGAACGAATAGTGCGGGCCAACACGCGGCCCCAAATGGACAAATGTCCGGTTTTCATCCGTTTTCGACCCATTCCCGGCCCAAACTTGCGCCGCATTTGGGGTGAAACAGGCATCACGCGGACAGGCTGGACGCACGCTGAGGGAGTCCTAGATTAGGGGGTGTCTGGATGGCCGGACTATGACCTTTGGCCAGACTCCTAGACTATGAAGATACAAGATTGAAGACTCCGTCCCGTGTCCGGATGGGACTTTCCTTGGCGAAGAAGGCAAGCTTGGCGATACGATATGAAGATCTCCTCCCATTGTAACCGACTCTGTGTAACCCTATCCCTCTCCGATATCTACATAAACCGGAGAGTTTTAGTCCGTAGGACGAACAACAATCATACCATAGGCTAGCTTCTAGGGTTTAGCCTCTCTGATCTCATGGTAGATCCACTCTTGTACTACCCATATCATCAATATTAATCAAGCAGGAGTAGGGTTTTACCTCCATCGAGAGGGCCCGAACCTGGGTAAAAACATCATGTCCCTTGTCTCCTGTTACCATCCGCCAAGACGCACAATTCGGGACCCCCTACCCGAGATCCGCCGGTTTTGACACCGACATTGGTGCTTTCATTGAGAGTTCCTATGTGTCGTCACTCGTCACCTTTAGGCCCGATGGCTTCTTCGATCATCAACCACGACGCGGTCCAGGGTGAGACTTTTCTCCCCGGACAGATCTTCATATTCGGCGGCTTCGCACTGCGGGCCAACTCGCTTGGCCATCTGGAGCAAATCGAAAGCTACGCACCTGGCCATCAGGACAGGTTTGGAAGCTTAAATTACACGGCCGACATCCGCGAGGACTTGATCTTCGATGGATTCGAGCCACGGCCGAGCGTGCCGCTCTGTCCCGATGGGCATGATCTAACTCTGCCGTCGGACAGCACCCAGAGTGCCGCTCAGGTGTCCACTCCGATCATTAGCTCGGAGCTGAATGCGCTAGTCGGGGATGGACGGTTAGACGCCACCCCGGGAGCCGCAATCTCTACGGCGGTAGAGCCGAATATCAGCCTAGTCCTTTGCAGGGCCCGTGACTCCAAGGTGCCGGACTCCGCTCCGGACTCCGTATATTCCGCACCTCTTCCAATCGAACCCGATTGGGCTCCGATCATGGAGTTCACCGCCACGGACGTCTTTCAGCACTCGCCCTTTCGCGATATCCTGAATTCACTAAAGTCTCTCTCTTTGTCAGGAGAGCCCTGGCCGGATTACGGTCAGCATGGTTGGGATGCAGACGACGAAGAAATTCGAAGCCCACCCACCACCCACCTCATAGCCACTGTCGACGATTTAACTGACATGCTCGACTTTGACTCCGAAGACATCGACGGTACGGACGCCGATGAAGGAGACGACCAAGAACCAGCACCTATAGGGAACTGGAAAGCCACCTCCTCATATGACATATACATGGTGGACACCCCCAAAGCAGGGAATGGCGATGAAAAAACGGAGGACGACCCCTCCAAGAAGCAACCCAAGCGCCGACGTCAGCGGCGCCGCTCTAAATCCCGCCAAAGCAAAAACGGCGATTCTGGCACCGGAGATAACAACACGCCGGATAGTGCTGAAGACAACCCCCTCCAGCAGGATTCAGTGCAGGAGGACGAAGGAGCCAGCCCTCATGAGAGAGCGGCCGACAGAGAGGTCGAGGATGACAATTATATGCCTCCCTCCGAAGACGAGGCAAGCCTCGACGACGACGAATTCGTCGTGTCAGAGGATCCCGTCGAACAAGAGCGTTCCAAACGCAGGCTTATGGCCACGGCAAGCAGCCTCAAGAAAAATCAGCAGCAGCTTAGAGCTGACCAAGACTTGCTAGCCGACAGATGGACCAAAGTCCTGGCGATCGAGGAGTATAAACTCGAACGCCCCTCCAAGAGCTACCCAAAGCGCAGGCTGCTACCCCAACTCGAGGAGGAAGCAACTAAACCTACATCACCAGCGTACGATGCGCCCGATCGGCCACCCTGTGGTCGCGACAGAGAGGCCTTCAGGCCCTCGACCCAAGCCGCACCACGGCACCGCTCAAAACATACCAGAGTGCGGGGAGACGCAATAGACCTACGAGACATATTGGAGAATAAGGCAAGGCAAACAAGATCGATCTACGGATCACGTGGGTGCCCCGCTTCACGTGATGATAGCCGTCACGCCGGATATGATAAATACGGCCAGGCCGAATACAACAGCCCAAGCTCATCCGAGCTGCGTTGTGATATAGCCCAGTACAGGGGCGCCGCACACCCACTATGCTTCACAGACGAAGTAATGGATCATCAAATCCCCGAGGGCTTTAAACCCGTAAACATCGAATCATACGATGGCACAACAGATCCTGCGGTATGGATCGAGGATTATCTCCTTCATATCCACATGGCCCGTGGTGATGATCTACACGCCATCAAATACCTCCCGCTCAAGCTTAAAGGACCAGCTCGACATTGGCTTAACAGCCTGCCAGCAGAGTCAATTAGTTGCTGGGAGGACCTGGAATCCGCATTCCTTGACAACTTCCAGGGCACTTATGTGCGACCACCAGACGCCGATGACCTAAGCCACATAATCCAGCAGCTAGAGGAATCGGCCAGACAATTCTGGACATGGTTCCTAACCAAGAAAAATCAAATAGTCGACTGTCCGGACGCCGAGGCCCTTGCAGCCTTCAGGCACAACATCCGAGACGAATGGCTTGCCTGGCACCTAGGACAGGAAAAGCCGAAATATATGGCATCCCTCACGACACTCATGACCCGCTTTTGTGCGGGAGAAGATAGCTGGCTAGCTCGTACCAATAACATAACCAAGAGCCCTGGCATTTTGGATACCAAGGACAACAATGGCAGGTCACGTCGCAACAAGCACAAGCGCCGCATTAACGGCGACAATACTGAAGATACGGCAGTCAATGCCGGATTCAGAGGCTCTAAACCCGGTCAGCGGAAGAAGCCATTCAAAAGAAACCCTCCGGGCCCATCCAGCTTAGACCGGATACTCGATCGCTCGTGCCAGATACACGGCACCCCCGAACAGCCAGCCAACTACACCAACAGGGATTGTTTGGTGTTCAAGCAGGCAGGCAAGTTAAGTGCCGAAACCAGAGACAAGGGGCTGCATAGCAATGACGAGGAGGAGCCCCGGCCGCCGAACAACAGAGGACAGAAGGGATTCCCCCCGCAAGTGCGGATGGTGAACATGATATACGCAACCCACATCCCCAAAAGGGAGTGGAAGCGTGCTCTCAAAGACGTCTATGCGTTGGAGCCAGTCGTTCCAAAGTTCAACCCATGGTCCTCCTGCCCGATCACTTTTGATCGAAGGGACCACCCCACTAGCATCCGCCACGGAGGATTCGCTGCATTGGTCCTAGACCCAATTATCGACGGATTTCACCTCACCAGAGTCCTAATGGACGGCGGCAGCAGCCTGAACCTGCTTTATCAGGATATAGTGCGAAATATGGGTATCGATCCCTCAAGGATTAAACCCACAAAGACAACCTTTAAAGGCGTCATACCAGGTGTAGAAGCCAGCTGCACAGGCTCGGTTACACTCGAAGTGGTCTTCGGATCCTCGGTCAATTTCTGAAGCGAAGAGTTAATCTTTGACATAGTCCCATTCCGCAGTGGCTATCACGCCCTGCTCGGACGAACCGCATTTGCAAAATTCAATGCGGTGCCGCACTACGCATATCTCAAGCTCAAGATGCCAGGACCTCGCGGAGTCATCACGGTAAATGGAAACACCAAACACTCTCTCCGAACGGAGGAGCACACGGCGGCCCTGGCGGCGGAAGTACAGAGTAGCCTCTCAAGGCAATTCTCCAATCCAGGTGTCAAACGTCTGGACAACGTCAAGCGAGCCCGAAGTAACCTACAACAAATCCGGCTGGCATGTTCTGAGCAAGCATAGCAGTGCAGCCCCAACCCCAACCCTCGCCAGATGGTGATATCGGTACCACGCATACATAATTACGCCTTAGAGATACCATGGACATAAGGGGAGGGGCACAACTACGGCACACCCAGAATGCGGCTCAACCACACTAAGGGGCTCCCTATTCCACCGTTTCCTTTTTATACACTTTTAGGACCCAACTATTCGGAAGGCCTGTCCGGCAATTCACTCGTCGAACACACGATGCAACAGCCAGGGAGAGAACAAGCCGCGTCAAATGTCCAGGTGGTCTCTATAATGAGCTTAATACCTGTTTTACTTAAAGTCCCGCAGCTTGCCCCTGGAGGGGGACATGTCAAATAATCCCATCTCTTGCTTATCGCACTACTTGTATCGTTCTGCTTTCATAGCAGCCCTTTTTTAATAAACAATACATAGCTCTTATCTATTATTGTACTCATCTATTTTTTATATACAAATATGTTCAGTCATGACATTCTGCAACCGTACACTTTGGTACGGCCAATACACCAGGGGCTTAAGCACCCCATAACATGGTGTGAGAAGACCGAACACTCTCATGAGTGCGGCACCCCGAACTTATAGCACTATATGCATCGGCTCCGAATCATGTCTTTGGTCAATAGTTGGGTTTGCCCGGCTCCCATGTTTTGGTACCTTACGTTTCGCAATGTTGGCTAAGGTAGCGCTGGGAGAACTACTGCGATTGTGCCCCAGTTGAGCTGGGTTAACACCTGAGTAGAGAAAGCTAAAACTGACCGTCATGATAGTGCGAGAGACCGGTCGCTGTTCGCGAGGTTTTTCGAGTCCTTAAAGACTTATGCCGCTTAGAGCGAGGAGCCGTACTTATCCGGCCTAGGCGTGGATAGCGCCCCGAACTCGATCTTCCGAATACTAGGGGCTTTGCCAAAATTTAAAATTATAGAATTCTATGGCTAAGTGAGAGTGATAAAGCATTATAAGTCCGATGGCCTGGTTCGCTGTGTTGAGCGCCTCCCTAGATGGACCCAAGAATGGGAACAAGAGTGCTCAGGTTTATCCCGAACACCCCAGCACTCGTGGCATGGGGGTAGAAGCTGACGACTTGCATCTCTCAGATTCGATAAACGGCCGCACAGAAGGTAATATTTTAAATTAACAAAGCGTTGCTTAACGCATACGAACAAAGTTTTCAGTGTACAGGATAACAGATGCGGGTCTACTCAAAAATTACATCTTTGGAGCATTCGTCCGCTATAAGGCGGGCACCCTTCAGGACGCCCTTATAATACATCTCGGGCATGCGATACTCCTTGCCCGGCGGTGGCGCGTCCGTCAAAAGCTTCTCAGCGTCCAGCTTGCCCCAGTGCACTTTAGCACGGGCAAGGGCCCGACGGGCACCTTCGATACATACGGAGCACTTGATGACCTCAATCCACGGACACGCATCCACGAGCCGCCGCACCAGACCGAAGTAGCTCCCAGGCATGGCTTCTCTAGGCCACAGCCGAACTATGAGGCCCTTCATGGCCTGTTCGGCCATCTTGTGGAGCTCGACCAGCTGCTTCAGCTGGTCGCTCAGGGGCACCGAATGTTCGGCCTCAGCATACTGAGACCAGAACACCTTTTCCGTCAAGCTCCCCTCCTCAGCTCAGTAAAATGCGGCAGCATCTGACACACTACGGGGAAGATCGGCGAACGCTCCTGGAGAGCTCCGGATTCGGGTAAGTAACAGATAATTTACTTTTATATTCTTGCTTTGCATAAAGAATGCCTTACCCTCCGCTATCTTCTTCATCGCCTCGATCTCCTGAAGGGCCTTCTGGGCTTCGGCCTTAGTGGTCCTTGCACTCTCAAGAGCCAAGGCGAGCTCGGACTCTCGAGTCTTCGAGTCACGCTCCAAACTCTCGTGTTTTTCCACGAGAGCCTGGAGCTCTTGCCGCACCTCCGCCACCCGCGCCTCCTGCTTATCACGCTCGGTGTGCTCCAAGGCCGTACTGTTTTCGGCCTTGGAGACCGCCTCCTTCAGGGTCGCCACCTCGGTTGTGGCCCCTGCAACATTTACGTTGGTCCTGTCATTATTTGCAACCAAGTATTTCTATATACATTTACATGCGGTATTACATACCCTCCTTGTCCTCGAGCTACTTCTTGGCACGGCCGAGCTCGTTCTCGGACCGCTCGAGGTTCTCCTTCAATACATTGACCTCCGCAGTCAGTGCGGCAGAGGTCAGCAGCGCAGCCTGCATTCCCAAATTGACATATTTTTGTTAGACTCCTGCGTATATCTTTTTAGATCCTCAGCTCGGCTTTTCTTTCCGAACGCCGAACTGAGCATCAGGGGCTACTGTCTATGCGGTAACATTTTTATATGTTTTTGAACACATACCTCAAAGCCTGTTAACAGACTTGTACAGGCTTCTGTTAGCCCGCTCTTGGCGGACTGAACCTTTTGAATCACCGCACTCATAACAGTGCGGTGTTCCTCGTCGATGGAGGCACCATTAAGCACCTCCAGCAAATTGTCCGGCGCCTCCGGATGGACGGAGGTCGTCGGCGTCGTAGGCTTGCCCTTCTTATGAAGGCGCCGCCTGTCGGACTCTGGAACCATTGATGGTTTCGGAGCAGTGTTCGGCCCGGGGCCGGACTTGGATCCCTCCGGGGCTTTACCCCCTTTGGGCCTGGAGTCCGGGAGGTCACCTTGCGGCGCCTCCAGGACCACCTCCTCCTGGTTTAGTCCCTTTTGGGACACCACCTCGGCATTGTCCGTAGGAAGAGGGGAGGAGGCCGTCGGAAGTGAAGCGCTATTCACATCCGACGAATCCAAGGAGCCGCTCATCGAATCGTCGAGCTGAGCCTTGGGCGGACTGCATGATCAAATTCGGCGTCAGAAAATGCCAAATAATGGAGGGGCGTAATAAGTTATTCGGATAACCGGATGCTTACAATTTTGCCAGGGGCTTGACCCTGGATGGCCATTCCTCCCCGTCGTCTTCAGCACCGGAGGCGTAGTCCGGCAGAAGGGTTTTCCCCTTCTTAGACCCTCCGGCCTCCCCAGTTGGGGCGGCCTTTCTTTTCTTTCCTCCCCCCATCGCAGGGGGAGAGGCTTCTTCTTCTTCCTCCTCCTCGTCTTCAGAGGCGGAGGGTTCTTCGGGGTCGTCGGGCGATGAATCCGACACCACCAGGCGCCGCGAACTCTTTCGAGTCCCCGTGGCCTTCTTCTTGGCCTTCTTCTCCGGCACCACGTGAGGTGCCGGAACCAGCAGCTTCGTCAAGCGAGCATCCGCTGGGTCTTCGAGCAAGGGAGCCGGACAGTTGATCTGTCCGGACTTCTTCTGCTAGTCCTGTTAAAGAGATGGGGGTTTAGATCCCGCATAGTATCAAATCTATGAAAAACAAATACCTCGTAAAGGGAAAATTAATCTCACCGCGCTGGCTTGGCGCTCGGCGCAGAATCCGCGATCCTCGGTGACGGGAGGGGAGACCTCGGAGCTCTTGAATAGCACCTTCCAGGCATCTTCATGCTTTGTGTCGAAGAGCCGGGACAGGGTCTAGTGCTGGGCCGGGTCGAACTCCCACAAGCTGAAAGCCCGTCGTTGACACGGGAGAATCCGGCGGTAGAGCATGACCTGGACTACGTTGATGAGTTTAACCTTCCTGCCGATCAGGTCTTTGATGCAGGTTTGAAGTCCGGTCACTTCCGCCGAATTACCCCATAACAGGCCCGTCTCTTTCCAAGATGTGAGCCGTGTGGGGATACCAGATTAGAATTCGGGGGTCGCTGCCCATTTAGGGTCACGCGGCTCGGTGATATAGAATCACCCCGATTGCCACCCTTTGATGGTCTCTATGAAGGCGCCCTCGAGCCATGTAACGTTTGCTATCTTGCCCACCATGGCACCTCTGCACTCCGCTTGGCGGCCGCCCACGACCTTCGGCTTGACGCTGAAGATCTTCAGCCATAGGCCAAAGTGAGGCTGGATGCGGAGGAAGGCCTCGCACATGACGATAAACGCCGAGATGTTGAGGATGAAGTTAGGGGCCAGATCGTGGAAGTCCAGGCCGTAGTAGAACATGAGCCCTCAGACGAATGGGTGAAGAGGAAAACCCAGTCCGCGGAGGAAATGGGGAAGAAAAACAACCCTCTCATGGGGCCTAGGGGTGGGGGTGAGTTGCCCCTCATCTGGAAGCCGGTGCGCGATGTCGTCAGGCAAGTATCCGGCATTCCTCACCTTTTTGATTTGCCCCTCCGTGACGGAGGAAGCCATCCATCTACCTCCCGCTCCGGACATGATTGAAGAAGGTTGAGGTGGGAAGTGCGGGCTTGAGCATTGGAGCTCGAGCGCGCAGGGATGAATAATCAAAGGAGGAAGAAGGCGTGAATGGAAAGGGTGGATTCTTATCCCCTTATATGGGCGGCCGAAACTACGAGCCCCCACCGGCCTAATAAAACTTGCTTATCTCCCAAGCGCCACGGTTAATGACGCGGTTGGGTTACCCACACCCGTATTGATGAGAATCTCGGAATAAGGGGACACGATCTCTGCTTTGACAAGATGTGCCAAGGAAACCGCCTCGCTAAACGCGCTGAGGTGGAACAGTAAAATGATTCGAATAAAGGCTTGGCCGTGGCGTGATGTCACGCTGCGGAATACATCAGTATATTAGATTTGTGCGGATATTATTCTCTCTACGGTGGTATGTGGAACTTATTTTTGCAGAGACGGACACTATCCTTGTGTTCAACATCTTCTATGAAGTATTCGGAGGAGGAACCCGCCTTGCAATGCCGAAGACAATTTGCGCGCCGAACTCGTCGTCATTGAAGCCTGGTTCAGGGGCTACTGAGGGAGTCCTGGATTAGGGGGTGTCCGGATGGCCGGACTATGACATTTGGCCGGACTCCCGGACTATGAAGATACAAGATTGAAGACTTCGTCCCGTGTCCGGATGGGACTTTCCTTGGCGTGGAAGGCAAGCTTGGCGATACGATATGAAGATCTCCTCCCATTGTAACCGACTCTGTGTAACCCTAGCCCTCTCCGGTGTCTATATAAACCGGAGAGTTTTAGTCCGTAGGACGAACAACAATCATGCCATAGGCTAGCTTCTAGGGTTTAGCCTCTCTGATCTCGTGGTAGATCCACTCTTGTACTACCCATATCATCAATATTAATCAAGCAGGAGTAGGGTTTTACCTCCATCGAGAGGGCCCGAACCTGGGTAAAAATATCGTCTCCCTTGTCTCCTGTTACCATCCGCCTAGACGCATAGTTCGGTACCCCCTACCCGAGATCCGCCGGTTTTGACACCGACGCACGCCCTTGCCCTTCCTGTGGCCCGCCTGTCACGGACACTAGCACTCCATTCACCTCCAACCCCTCCACCCGCTCTCCCCCGTACCACCCCGCCACCACTATTCTCCGGCCGCCTCCTCACTGCTCACCCCCGGTCGTTGATACCAAACCACGTCTTGACATGGCCGCCACCACGCTTGCGGTTTCGTAGGAGTTTTGGCCGTCAGTTGGAGGAGTTTTGGTCATCACCATCGTAGCCGGTGCAAGAGCGGATACGACCGCCGGCGACGGCTATGGACCACGGCAGCTTCCGCCGGGTGCTCAAGAGCGGCCTGTAGCCGGCCACCAACCACCCCTGCTGCATTGAGGTGATAATCGCGGCCTCTTAGACACCACGACCACAAGGTGTTTGATACTTTGCCCACAATGGTATGCACAGTGGAGATGAATTTTTCTTCAACCACTTCATTTATTCATCGGACGATTCGTCCTCGGATGACGAAGATCTTGTGGTGGTTGCACTGGTCGTTCACGACCACATTCAACAGCAACTTCCTCGGTACAGGGAGTCAGTCCTTGGTCGTGCTCCCAACCTGAACCACAACAGAGAGAGGACATGCCCTGTTCTATGCCGATTACTTTGCGAATACCCCGCTCTTCAAACCAGATAAATTTCATCGCCATTTTCGTACGGCAAGGCATGTATTCAATCGTATCCAAGAGGTAGTGGTTGCTCATGACCCATATTTCTAGTGCAAAACGGATGCCCTTGGCAAGCTTGGATTCTCCTCTTATCAGAAATGCACCACAGCCATCTGCATGCTTGCATATGGAATTCCAGGCGATCTGGTGGATGAGTACGTGCGCATGAGTGAGTCCACATGTCTGTTGTCACTGTACAGCTTCTGCAAGGCCGTGGTGGCAGTTTTTGGCCCTGAGTACTTGAGGTAGCCAAATGTCGTTGGTACAGAAAGGCTGCTGGTGGCGATCAACGTCGCTAGAGGCTTTCTAGGCATACTTGGCAGCATAGATTATATGCACTGGGAGTGGAAGAACTGTCCATTTGCTTGGCAGGGCTAGTACAAGGGGCACGTTAAAGTGTGTACTTTCATATTAGAAGTGGTGGCTTCACAAGATCTTCGGATATGGCATTCTTTCTTCGGCATGGCAGGTTCTCACAACGATATCAACATGTTGTAGCGTTCTCTAGTCTTCACAAGGCTTGTAGAAGGCCACTCCCCACCAGTCAACTTTGAGATCAATGGCCACCACTACAACAAGGGATACTACCTAGATGATGGTATATATACTCAGTGGTCAACTTTTGTGAAGACAATCTCAAAACCTCAAGGTGAGAAGAGACAGAGATTTGCCCAAATGCAAGAGAGTGCTAGAAAGGATGTGGAGTGTGCTTTTGGTGTGCTTCAATCCCGATGGGGTGTCGTTCAACACCCTGCACTGACATGGGATGAAGGGAACTTTAGGAGGTTATGACTGCTTGTGTGATCATGCACAACATGATCGTCGAGGACGAGCGTGATAACAACATCTTCGACCAAGGATTTGATTTTCAAGGTGAAAATGTTGAGCCCATGCACCAAGAACCGGCCACGTTTGAACAGTTTACCCAATTCCATCGTGAACTACGTGATTGGCACACTCATTTGGATCTTAAAAATGACTTGGTTGAGCACATGTGGAATCACATTGGCAACCAATAGATGTATTTCTTCATCAATGTTATTCAAGACAATTTCGATTTGGTTGTAAAATTATTTTATTCGAGATAATTTTGATTTGGTTGTAAAACTATTTCTATTTGAGACAATTAATATTTGGACGTGCAAACTTGTTTGAAATATGGATATATGAGACATATTGGTCGTGGCGGACAGGATGGGGCCAAAGCATGCGTCCGCGCATTAGGCGCATGGCCACCACATCCCAGGAAAGGCCCGAACATGACCCCATAGCCCTACCGAAACAGACAGAATCCGAGCAAAACAAACGGATTGGGTCGTGTGCTGGAGTTGGCCTGAGGGAGCGAGCAGAGAGAACAAAGAGGAGAGAGAGGTGGGTAGATTGCATGTGGGCCAAGCTAGACATAGAGAGGCAAGGAGGACGTGAAGAGCGTCTGATTTATGTATGCTTTGAATCCAAATCGTGACCAAATTTAATCCACACATGGTGTCAAACGGACACGAAATGAACAAAATAATGAGATGGGGTGTGCGGTTGGGCTATCTTTCATGGCATGGCCGAACGATTTGGTTGGAGTTGGCCTTAGAGCATCTACAGTCGGACTTGGCAAATCTGACCCCTTAAACACCCGCGGACGCGCCTACTGATCACGCCTCAAAAAATGCATTCCACATTCGGATACCTGAAATTAGAAACCTCAAATCCATATCATTACATGCAATGTAGCGATCTTTGAGCAGAGCTTCGTCCAGTTACGCTCCCCGCTCGCCCGGCTCCGCCCTGGCCATGTCCGGCGGCCGGCTGCGCTCCTCAAAGTGGTGGTACGATTGCCGACAAGGTAGAGTAGGGCATGGGACACGAGCCGGCTCATGGGACTCAAGGCGCCACCGCGTCCCATGCCCTACTCTTCCTCGTTGGAGCCCGGAACACGAACGGTGCCAGTGGACGTCAGATCGATGATGGATCCGTCCTAGGAGGAGTCGCGGACATCCACCATGATATGGTTGCAGCGCCCGGACTGATGCGCCATACGGGGCGTAGGAGAATGCGACTCTGCCTCGCCAGTGTCCGCCGCCTCCTCCCACGCCTGGTGCCATGCATGGCGGGCACGCCGTGCCATGGCCTCATCGGACGAGGCCCATGGTGCATCCCAATGCTCAGCGCGCCAACGGAGGGGTTGCGCGTCCGCCAGCGCGTTCGGACACCGGACGGACCACAAGGCCTCTGGCGAGGTAGCTATGGCTGGCCCAGCACCGGATCCATGAGCCATTTGGGCGGACGCAATGAATTCCTGAAGGAAGGATCCGAGGCGCAGCCGTGCATGAGCCTCCTCCGGGGCGTGGCAGAGCACAATCTAGATGGCCATCCCCTCTTCGGGGTCGCGTGGGATGAGCTCGGGGTCGACGGATCTGGAGGTGAAGGACTCGGATCCGCTACCCGCCATGCCAGAGACGACCGGAAGTCGCCAGAGACGAGCTTGGGTGGCGGAGGGGAGTGGAGTGAAGTGGCTAGGATTTCGTCCGACGAGCAGATGGGGAGGAATTTATGTGGGGTCGGGTGGGCCAGCATGGGCCGGGTTCGGGCGCCCCCATATCCGCCCCTTATTTGGGCTTGATATGAGGGGTGCTGATCATCCCGGGCGTTTGAGGGGACAGTGATCGGGCGGCCCATCCGAATGTATAAGGCGGGTTTGAGGTGCCCGACTGTAGATGCTCTTAGAGCAACTCTAGCAGACCCCTTATAACGCAGACCCTTATAACGTGTTTACCATTCACGGAAAACGTGTTTTGCAGGATGCGGCCGAACAGACCACGCATAGCGGAACTGTAAAAGAGAATATGCTGCCCACGCCAGCCCGCAAAACGTGTGATTTTTCTGAATTTGATACATATCACATATTACATAGAATTACGAATTCAATATAACATAAAATGCGACTATTATGAATTCAAATTACAATAATTATTCAAATCACCAAATTAAACTAATAATTCAATACAACAATTGTCCCGAATACAACAATGATACCGGTCACAGATGAATTAAATGAAATGAATGTAAATTGGCCGATGCATTTTCCATTGGTGCTCAATGCCTTTGGCCATGCCTTTGCAAATGATGCTCAATGAGGTCCTCCTGAAGCGGATTGTGGGTGTTTGTCCCTTCAATTTGCCGGTATGTCTGAAGGAATACTTGTATGCGATCAGGGTCTCTAGTTGGCTTCACACAGCTACCGACATTGTCATAGAAGAACTCCAAGTTCATGTCCTCTCCTCTTTGATGATCATGTTATGAAGAATCACACAACATATCATGATGTTGCTCAGCGTTTTATTGTCCCAAAACGAGCAGGACCACGAATAATGGAAAATCTAGTTTACAAAACCCCAAAGGCTCTTTCAATATCTTTCCGGGCAACCTCTTGTACCTTGGCAAATTCAATATGCTTCTTGGTTTTGGGTTTTTTAATGCTCTTGACAAATGTACACCAAGAAGGGTAAAAACCTTATGCAAGATAGTACCCCTTTGTGTACTCATACCTATTCACCGTGAAGTTGCAAGCAGGAGCATCACCATTATCAAGTATAGCAAACAAATGAGACCGGTGCACCACATTGATATCATTGAGAGTACCCGGCATCACAAAAAAACAATGCCAAATCCATAAATCCTTGGATGCTATGGTCCCTAGCACAATTGTCCCCTTGCTAGACTTGCCAGAAAACTGCCCGTGCTATGCCTTCGGGCAGTTTTTCCAAGTCCAATGCATGCAATCAATGCTTCCTAGCATGTCGGGCCAACCTCGCTTCTCATTTGCTGCCATCAACTTTTTAGTCTATTCCTTGTTGGGTGCACGAAGATAGATAAGACCAAAAACGTGGATGATCACTTTGGCGAACCTACGCACTGACTCAATTGTAGTATCTTCCAATGCGAAGATACTTGTCGGCATAGTCAGCCTGAATGCCATATGCAATCACCCGCATAGCTGCCAAGATTTTTTGATATGTGCTAAAACCCAACAAGCCCGCAACATTTCTCCTTTGAGTAAAAACCCGACAATTGTCCTCGCAAGCTTGCACTATTTTCATGAAAAGGGATCGGCGCATTCGACACCTTCTCCGAAAGAGGTGCGGCGGATAGGTATGATTGTCCGCGAAGTAGTCTTGCATCAACATCGTGCTCCCGAGCTGGCGGTTGCGAGGGATGCAAAGACGGCCGATGTTAGATCCCCGCCTTCTCTTGCGGTTTTGATCCTCGGTCTCCTTCACAGCTAGGACCGCCACCACCATCTGCTGCTGATGGCGCTCGAGCATCAACTCAATGTCTGAGTCGTCGGACGAGGAAGAATCCTCGAGCAAAAATTGGTCGCAAGGGCTCAAATCCATCTACAAAACCGGATCCGAGCTCGCACCAACGAAATTTGAACACGTACGGGCGAGCTACAAGGGGAAAAAATGGGCTCACCGGCTGCGGTCGATTCAGGGCAGTGGCGACTCGGCGGCGGTCGATCCGGGGCAGCGGCGACTCGGCGGCGGCTCGGCTCGGCTGATCGGGGCGCCGACAAGTGGACCAGGGTGTAGTGCGGCCCGGCGCACTATTCCGTTGGCGAAAGTGGCCGAAAACGCAGGCGGCGGGGCGGGCGGCCACGGTGGCGAGCGGCTGCGAGAGGGGATGTAGGGAACGAGTGCGCTGAAATGTCCCTCCTGCCAACCTTTTTTGCGGGATACAGGGCCCCGACGGGTTGGGGAAACCTGGGTTTTCGCGGATCGGATGGGGCAATTTACCGCACCCCTTAAAGTTTTTTAAGGTGGGACGTGTTTACGGTTTCTATCGGGCAATTTTTTTTTCAGTCGAAACTGTAAACGGGCGGTTATTTTGCAGGTCGGGCCATTTTAAAAGGTGTGATAGAGTTGCTTTTAGTACGCGCGAACCTATGCTCTTTATTCTGCTCATCTTCTTTGTTGTAGCGGCGCGTGCTCCTGGCTTTGCACTCTCCGGGGGGACCGGGGAAGGTAAAACACTAGTGAGAACTGACAACTGACCAGTGCTAAACCGTCCGCGAGGTGCGCGCGCGGCAGGCGAGGATGGTTGAGAAGAAGCCGAGGGTTGTCATAGTGGGCGCGGGCATAGCCGGACTCTCGGCGGCGCAGCAGCTATGCGGCGCGGGCCGGGACAAGTTAGAGGTGGTGGTGGTGGAGGCTGGCTGCCGCGCTGGTGGCCGGGTATACACGTCCGAGTTCGCCGGCCATCGTCTCGAGATGGGCGCTACGTGGGTGCAGGGCATCGTCGGGAGCCCCGTGTACGCGCTGGCGCGGGAAGCAGGCGCGCTCCGGCAGGAGGCCGCGGACCTCCCTTACGAGCGCATGGACGGGTTCCCTGACAGCGTCCTGACTGTCGCCGAGGGCGGCGATGTCGTCGACGCGGTGACGGTGGCCAAGCCGATCGAGGAGCTGTACAGGGACATGATGGAGGCCGCGCGTGCCGGTGAGGCTGTCGGCGGAGGGGGTGTGGAGGATTACCTGCGCCGGGGGCTCCGAGCGTACCAGGCGGCGCGCCCGGGCGGGAGCAAGGAGCTGGAGGAGGTCGAGCAGGCGCTGCTTGTCATGCACATCAACCGGGAGCGCACGGACACCTCCGCCGACGATCTCGGCGACCTTGACCTCGCGGCCGAGGGCGAGTACCGCGACTTCCCCGGCGACCACGTCACGATCCCCGGTGGGTACACCCGCGTGGTGGAGCACCTCGCCGCCGCGCTCCCGCCCGGCACTGTCCGCCTCGGCCTCCGCCTCCGTCGTCTCGACTGGGGCGAAACCCCCGTGCGCCTCCACTTTGCCGATGAGGCGACGACGACGCTCACCGCTGACCACGTCATCCTCACGGTCTCGCTGGGCGTCCTCAAGGCGAGCATCGGCGAGGACGTGTCCGCTGCGGGTGCAATCGCCTTCGACCCGCCGCTCCCACAGTTCAAGCGTGAGGCCGTCGCGCGGCTGGGATTCGGTGTCGTGGACAAGCTGTTTATCGAGCTGGAGGACGTGGAGATGCCGGAACCGGATGGCGACGACGAGCAGCAAGCCAGGACGGCCCCGCCGACTTTCCCGTTCCTGCACATGGCCTTCGTCGGAGACGTGGCGAAGATCCCGTGGTGGATGCGCGGCACCGAGTCAGTGTGCCCCGTCCACGCGGGCTCCACCGTGGCGCTCGCGTGGTTCGCCGGGCGGGAGGCCGCGCACCTCGAGTCGCTCCCCGACGACGAGGTCATCCGCGCGGTCCACTCCACGCTGGAATCCTTTCTCCCGGGCCCACCTCGCCGCTGCAGCGGGGCAGGCGCGGGGGCGACCCCACGGCGGAGGGTGAGGAGAATCAAGAGGAGCGGGTGGGCGACGGACCCGCTGTTCCTCGGGTCCTACAGCTACGTCGCCGTCGGGTCAAGCGGCGAGGATCTTGATCGGATGGCAGAGCCGCTCCCGCGCGGACCGGAGGCCGGTCGGACGCCGCTGAGCGTGCTGTTCGCCGGCGAGGCGACGCAACGGACGCACTACTCGACGACGCACGCGGCCTACCTGAGCGGCGTACGGGAGGCCGACCGGCTGCTGCAGCACTACCGCTGAGATTTGTTTTGGACCTTTCCTAGACGGCGACCCGCGATCCGATCGTTCGACTCGATCGAGCCCTGTATCCGTGGAAGGTAGCTAGGCTAAGTTATTGTTGGTATGTCGCTCTATTGACATATAATGATATGAAAATACGGAGGATTTGATATATTTGCAGTAGGTAAGTCACCTACTGTTTTTCTGTCTTTTCTTTGAAGATGGAGGTTGTGGTGGTGCCTTGAGGCTTGAGCTCTTCAGTTCTTCCGTGAGCAAGTGACAACATTCTCTGTACTTCCTTTCTTGCTTGCTTTCTCTTTGCTACTTGTCCTTTTTTTTATTGTTCATTTTATCACAATTATTGATTGTTCATCTTTGCTACTTGTCCTTGTTGTTGGGTTTAGCAGCGTAGCAGCTAGTGGCTGCGTTTCGTGTCGGCTTATTAAAGCATCTACAGCCGGCCATCTCAAACCCATGTCAAACGGGAAAATATCAGGTGATACCAGCTCTTAGATGATGCCATGATATCAATATGTAAAATTTAAATTTAAACATGTCAAAAAATTCTGAAAAAAACATGTATGTTCACAATACATATGTTGACAACCGCTAAAAATTTCAGATCAAAATTCGAAATAGAGAAGGAGAAAGAAAAAGACAAATCCATCATAAATAGTGTCAAAAGAAGACAAAAGTTAGAATGACACTATTCACATATGAATTTGTCTTTTTTGTTTCTCTTTGTGTATTTCAAATTTTGATCTAAATTTTTTAGGGGTTGTCGACATATGTTTTGTGAACATCCGTGATTTTTTTCAGATTTTTTTGACAAGTTTAAATTTGAGTTTTTCAAGTTGGTATCATGGTATCATGTAAGCAATGGTATCACCTGATACGTCCCCCATGTCAAACGTCCGCCTGGACAGTTTGGTCACTGACCGATTATAAAAGTTTGATCCATACAAGCTCCTTAAATGGGTCTTAAATGTTCGGACAGACCGGCGCCCCTTATATCCACTCCAAATATGGAGCGGATATGGGGTCGCCCGGGTGCGTCCGCCCGGACCTGACAACCCTACCCCACCGTTATTTGCACCAAATCCACCAAACGATTCCTCCTCCTCTCGCCTCCCTCCTACCTTTCTCGCGCCCGAGCCCTCGCCGTCTGCCACCCTTACTCCCCATCCTCACCACTGATTCCGATCCGCCATCCTAGATGTCGTCCAGCTCGTCCCCGACCGCCGCGACGGAGACTGTGTCCGCCTCATCCGTCCTTCATCGGCTCAGTCGTGCAAGGCGGAGAACGTCGCCCGGAAGATGCGGCAATGCTGGCAGCGAGGGAGGGAAGCGGCGGCAACGATGTGGCAAAGAGGTGCGGAAATGGAGAAGCAGATGTCCCCCTACCGCGCCCGGAACCCCGCACCCCATCCACCCGTTCGCCGTCGCGGATTGCGCTGTTGGACCACGTTGGGACAGAGGAGGATCCGACGGCCGGTTGGGCCACTTCGAAGAGCTTTCCACCCACGCAGATGTCGGCGGTGGACGTATGCCACGCGTCGGAACTCGTTCAGGCGCGGATGAGCACGGGCACCGGCGGCGTCCGGGCTGCCTGCGACATGTTCGACGGAATGACACAACAAGAGTCGATATGTTTTTACTGCTCCTGTCCAACCAAAGTTGCATATGGCATGTTCATTGTTTTGCATAGACCGCTAGTTCATTTCGAACATGATGAATGCTTGCAAACCATGATCATCTACGAGGCATTCATGTCAAACATAATCAATGACAATGAAGGACCGACCCAAATGGAGTACAAATTGGGGGCACCGCATTTGAAGTTGGGACAACATCCGATCTCAATCCGAGCAAGAAGAAGAAGAAGAAGGGGAAGACGATGAAGGCAAGAAGTCTGGCATTCTCAACATCTTGTTGGTCAAAGCTTGGTTGGCCACAACAATGGATCCAATATGTGACACCGAGCAAAAGAGGAACAAGTATCGAGAGAAGATATGGAAGGAGTCACGAACAAAAGGAATATGTGGCGCCGCATTCTGTCGTGACCAATCGCAATGTGGCATCTCTCCAACATCGACAGTGAATCATCCAAGAGGAAGTGAACAAGTACGTCGGCTACTACTCACAAGTGACCAAACGTCCTTAGAGTGGGATGAGAGTGGAAACTCATGTAAGCTCAATTGCTTCATCTTGTAATCATTTGCATATGCTTCTTGTGTTTGCATTCTCGTGCTCATACATGTTGTTTGCTAGATGGTGGTGGCGGCCACTTTGTATCACGAGATGGAGAAGAAGCCATATGCTTTTAGCCGTTGTTTGATCATATTGAATGGAGTGCCAAAGTGGACACAACATGTGGCTGATCTCAAGGCCGACAAGAACAGGAATGATGGCTCAATCTCCCACCAATAAATTGGGTTGGAAGATGAAGAGGACGATATTGCCTTCGAGAATGGAAGAGACACCGTGCCAAAGGATAACCGACAAGCCATGGGAAACAAGTGGGAGAAGGCAAGGGCCTCCCATGACGTTGCAGCTACAAAAATGTCCTCCACATGGATGGGCATTTTTCGGCAAGGGAGAACAAGAAAGAGGGTAGGTACAAGATCATGTTGGATGCAAAAGGATAGGATGTAATTGGACCAAAAGAGGGCGGAGAAGAAGCTAGAAATTGAGAGGGGGAAGATCGAGTTGGATAAGAAAGAGGCGGTGATCAAATGGGAGCTCGAGAAGGCCAAGACATTTGGAGAGGTTGAGCTTGAGAAGGAGAGGTTGCAAATCGCACGGGACGCAGAGGATGTGAAGATCGTGTTGGCGGACAGAACCCTCTTGTATGAGCATGCAAAGAAGTGGCTATAGAGAAGAAGAAGGAGATCAACAAGAATAGGGAGTACGAGGCGGCGAGGGCGGCTGCGGCAGCAGTGGGGCATGCGACAAGGATGCAAGCGGTGTTGGAAATATGCCCTATATGCAATAATATTTGTATTATTATATTTCCATATTCAAAATCAAAGAGTTTATATTCTATTCTATAACTGCTATGATCCTAGAATATGCGATTTAGTGGGAAACTCATATGCACATGTGGAATAATAAACGGTTAAATAAAAGATTCCTAGTCTTGTCTCTAGGACTAGCTCAAGCGTTGGTGGTGTTCAAGTTTTCTGGATCTTAGGATATCGTTGAGTGTAACGATAGTCCTAAAACAACACTGAGATTATGATGTTGGAAAAACGATCATATTGAATCGGCCAAACTTCGTTTGTTGTGAATTGGATTAATATCATCTATATTCAATTGTAATAACATGGAGTGTTAACGTGTGATATTGCTCCTTGGACCATGAGAGTATCGTGGTCACTTCTTACCATACGATGGGCTTTGGGGTTGCTCAAATGTCATGTGTAACACGGTGATCATAGCGACAGCTTATGGGTTCATCGGAAAGTTTGACAAGTGGTCGGATAGCTCAAGAGTGGGATTTGCTCCTCCAACGATGGATAACTATTTTTTAGGACCTCTAGGTGTGATGGCATCAGTCATAGTCTAGCCAAACACAAGTGAGTTCACCACGAGGATGCCGAAACACAATAACGAGAAAGAAGAGCAAAACCGATAACGAGGATTTCGGTATAATGAGCATAGTGATTACTCTGGAGGATACGATGCATCCCAGGTTTTGTGAAGTATCACGAAGCAAAGGGAACATCACATGATAACCAAAGTTTAACTCACATATCATTCATGTGCTCACAGGGATCGATATGGACGTCCACGGTCCCGCTGTCGGTCATTGAACAAACGGTTCCATTCATGTGTATGAGTTACCGAACCTATGGGGTTACAAGCTTAAGGAAATCACGATCTTCTGAGTGTTAGTAGGTCGGAAATGATGAGAATATATTTTTGTAATTGTTTCATGAACATTCAAAGTATTTCCGAGAGGATCCAAAAGCGTTCTAGGGTCACCTGAAGGGTTTCGGTGAATATTGGGTAATACCTGGTATTACCGATATATTATATATATGTGGAAAATGTTTACAAAGACAATGGCATCATGAGCAGTTATATGAGTAGGTACATGTTGCGATCTAGATCACATGTGATTGTGAGGGTTGATGTTCTTGCTATGCTTCCTTCGAGTGTTGCTTGAGTTCAATTCATCGACGACATGGTGTCGCTTTTTACAAGGTTCTGACTATCGATAGGCTCTGGCTATCAACGATTTGCTAACAGTTCCTTGGGCTTCACCATAGTTGATAATGGTGAACCGTTGCATACACAAGAGGGCGCAGAAGATGGATGATCTTCTAGGGGGTCACGCCTATTTGACGAAGTTTAGTGTGAGGCTAGATTTTTTTATTAAGTCTCTTGTTTCACACACCTTGAAACTTAATCTAGCATCAAGAATCATCGCTTAAATTGTGGACATAAGTAGCTAGTATTACTTGTTAAAACTGGTTAACCGCGTACTAAAATTTGCTAAAACCGATGAGAGGACGTCTAACTTGGTTTTGCATGGTATGCATATGATGTCGTATAGCCTTCGTCATGGTAATGAGTTTATGTATGAGATGGTTATATGTTGTAATGTTAAGTGGCATGCGCGTCATGGCATGATGGTTGGAGCCACGAGATTGCCACGTTAATGTAAATATTGTAGAGATAGCCTACATGTTACAGGTGACGATGGCAACCGTGCACAGAGGACCCCGACGTGGAGAAGGTATACTCGGCACGAGACGAGGAGCTATAATTTTGTGCCACCGCAGAATTTCTGAATATGGTGCCACAACAACATTTTCTGAAACGGCCACCACAACAACGTTACTGAAATTTCCGCCACGACAACGTTTTTGAAACGGTCACTGCAATGAAATATTGGCCGTCATGATGCTTCAATTGGAGATTAAAGATGATCACAGAGATTCCCGGTGCCGAGGGCTATACCATATCATGCTTTTATGAACTGCCCCAGATGTTTATCCCTTTGTTGTTTGCACCCTTTGATTGCGCAGTAGTCAATTACTAGGGTGATCTCTCACTATAAATATCAAGTTAAAAGTTGCTCTTCCTAGTGTTTCGGCCATCTATAACATGTGTCCTTTCGGAGTACTATATGCTACCATGAGTACAAACCAGAGGTGAAGTGTAAGGCCGTTGAGGTAGGACTTCATCGCAGAAACACTCGATAGCCTTTAAGTTCTAGCAAAAAAGTTCTGAGCTCGAAGCATGAAGCATTGAAAGATGAAAAAGAGTCATATGGAGATATGATTGGCAAAAGATTGCCTACGGTTGAAATTCACATCATATGAGATGCTACCATCCATGGATGTAAATGATATCGGGATCTTGAATCACTCACTTTGATTTAAAAGAGATGTCGATTTGAGTGGGAGTGCACTTTATTTTAAAATTTGTTTAAACACTAGTACACCATTAATTATGAATAAATGTCTAAATAAATTTTGTGTCTATCATTGTGAATTAATGGCTCGCGATATGTTCAACTTAGCCACTATGTTAGAGAAAGAAAAATTGCCTACTAATGGTGGAAACTATGCGGATTGGATCCAAAACCTGAGATTTGTTCTCAGGAGTGCTAAGGAGTATGTGTTGGACCAGCCCCTGGGTGATGCTCCAGAAAAGGATGCAACACCATAAGAAGTTGCTGCTTGCACTACTCGTAGTGATGACTATGATTCACTCTAGTGCCTCATGTTGACTTTCATGGATCCTGAACTACAGAAGCATTTTGAACGTTCTACAACTCAATTTATAATTGGGTCACTAGAAGTTCTGTACAAGAAGCAAGCAAGGACCAAACGTTTTGAATTAACCAAGGCCTTGATTGAATGCAAGATGAAAGAGGGTTCCTCAATGAGTGAACATATAGTAAAGCTTGTTGGCTATGTTGATAGGCTGGCTTCTCTGGAATTTGGGATTATGCCAACACTCAATATAGATATTGTGCTTGCTTCACTCCCCTCATCTTATGATGGATTTATCATGAATAACAACATGAATGGGATGGAGAAAAGTGCAAACGAGTTGTTTGCTATGCTCAAAATTGCGGAAGCTGGAATATAGAAGAACAAGAGAGTGTTGATGGTCAACGAAACCACTAGTTTCAAGAAGAAAGGCAAGTCCAAGAAGAAGAAATCTACTAAAGCCAGTAAGACCGAGTCTCAGAAGAAGAACAAGCGTGGAGCCTCTAAAGAAACTGAATGTCTCTATTGCAAGCAGAAGGGACACTGGAAGCGTAACTGCAAGAAGTATTTGGCGGATAAGAATTATGGTTCTTTCTGTAAAAGTACAATTGTTATACAAAGTTAATGTTATTCTACTTGTAAAGTTATGTATGTCATGAGTATTTGATAATGATCGGTTGCTCTCATTTTGTCAATCGATGCAGGGACTACAGAGAGCTCACAAGGAGAGAAGAAGTGAAGTCGTGATACAAGTAGGGAATGGTGATGAGATCGTTGCTCGGAGACCGTCAAAGTCATGTCTTTAGTTTATCTTCAAGAGTTATCTTAGAACTAAAATAATAGTTATTTTGCTTCGGAGTTATGTAATGCATTATCCTATGGGTTATGCGTCGGATATTCTTATAAGTTTGAAAACAATAGTTGTTCGGATTATTACGAGAATATGGTTTTTGATTAAACCTCTATTTTTTGATGGTTTACTCATGGTGAATCTTGAAGGCTGTGATCTATAAAATTAAAGCTAAACGTCTTAAGAAGACTAATAAAACCACTTGTGTGGCACTGCTTGGTTATATCAGATAATTAGTCTTCATAGAGATGAAGTATAAGTTTTGAATTGACTGAATACATTAAGATATATAAAGTCCGATGGATATAATAGGGTGCAGTGAATATTTATATTTCATCAAAGTTATGAGTAAATATGATTTACTTGATAAAAACTGAAATATTTGAAATGGTTCATAGAAATAGCGTGAAGATATAATATCATTATGACAAAAGATAGAAGGATTCTTCTTTCATGAAGAACTATATCTAAGTCATAAGTTTAGCAAGCAATTGAATAATTGTGGAATTATTATTACCAATCTGCGATATTAAAATTTTGGGGATTTATAAATGAAACAACATAATATTCACTAAACAGATGCACTATCTAAAAGGGTCTGATAAAAACTATAAATGGTTATAGAATATTTTGGAGCAAGACTTAGTGTAGGGTTTTGTGTTCCTCTCACTAAAATTCAAAGGAGAAAATGTTTGTCATAGGATGAATGTTTTTCGAGAAAAGGTTTTCTTGTTAAAAGAGAAAGTGGGAGGATGATACATCTTATCGAGATAATTAATCTCTGGCTTAAAGTTATAACAAGACTAAACCAGAAATGTTCTGGAATATTTTCTGTTATAAAACTAAGTAAAGAAATAGCTACATTAGATGTGGAGATTTAGTTAAGACTGTAACAAAATGCAAAGGCCAGGAAGATTATTGAATCTATTGAATATTTTATATTAGAAGAAGATGAAACCATCACACTACAAGGAAGTAGTAATGGCGCCTAGCTGATATAGGTATTACTCAAACCATTTTAATCCAGAGTGAAGTCCATGCAAGGAACAAGTTTTGAACTTGGAGAAACCTCCAGAAGGTGTATAAATCAGAACTTCGATTATTTGTGGATAATGATCCTGAAAGAAAGGATTACAAAAGAGTTTTGTAGGAATGGAAGAATTGATCTTGTCAAATCTTCTTGTTAGTAGCAACACTAAAGGTATTACTAGATTACAATGGCAAGTGTTATTGATATATAATAGATGAGTAACAAAACTATTTTGAAAGAGATTTCAAACAGGATGTATATAAGATACAACTAAAAGGGGTTTTCTTAAAATACCGGAATGATATAAATATTTCAAAGCCATATGTATGATTTGAAATTATGTGTCAAGTAGTTGGAATTTTGATAAAGTAATTGGAGAATTAGGAATTTATGAAGAAACTTGTGGGTACAAGAAGTTTAGTGGGAGTATATTAGCACAAAATATTAAAATTATGTTTCTAAAAGGACTTATAATTATTTGATAAAAATATAAATAGATAGATTGATACATTTGATTATACTAAGACATGTATTGTGACAAAGTTTTAAAAGAGTTAAAAGGAGAATATGTTTTCTCAAAATGTCACATAGCATAACACTATGCAAAAATCAATAGTTGATAAGCATGTGTGGATGAATAGAGTTTAATTTGATTTAATTCATCATGTGTGCTATCAAATGTACAAAGCCGTATGTTTTCGAATGAATTAATTGTTAGTAGTAAGTACCACAGTGATCCTAGAGAAATTCACTATGGTAATCACTAAAAGATTAAGTACCTCAATTGGAACAAGGTTTTGCTTCTTGTCCTTAGAGGAGATGAAGAGATCGTTGTAAATAGTTGCACAAAATATTTGTTGTAAAGGTTACACAAAGACAACTTCATGACTGATATGAATTAACTATCGGGCTATAATTTTGAAATAATCTTCAGAAACAAACATAAATTGCGGATCTATAAATGATATAGATTGAGACCCGAGAAGTTATTCAATAGGATGTAATCTGGATCAATAAAAGGTTTATTGATAAATAATGATGTAGTTCCAAATGAACATTGACAATATGAAAATATAGCAATTGGACTATATGGAGATATAGTGTTACTATAGAATGCACTATATGGAGATATAGTGTTATCATTAATGTAACAAAAGAATTACACACAAGTACCATATATTACCGACACAAATAACATTAGGATTTGAAGAATATCATATCCGGTGAAGAAGGCTCTAACACTAGCAAAGCATGTGCTACACCAGATATTGGAGTTATATAAACATGCAACTAGATTATTGACTCTAGTGCAAGTGGGAGACTATTGGAAATATGCCCTAGAGGGAATAATATTTGTATTATTATATTTCCATATTCATAATTAAATATTTTATATTCTATGCTATAGCTTGTATGATCCTGGAATATACAACTCACGGGAAAACTCATATGCACGTGTGGAATAATAAACGGTTAAATAAAAAGTTCCTAGCCTTGCCTCTAGGACTATCTCAGGTGTTATTGGTGATCACATTTTCTAGATCTTAGGATATCATTAAGTGTAACGGTAGTCTTAAAACAACAATGAGTTATTATGCTGGAAGAACGATCATATTGAATCGACCCAAACTTGTTTGTTGTGAATTGGATTAATATCTTCTATATTCAATTGTAATAACATGGAGTGTTAACTTGTGATCTTGCTCCTTATACCATGAGAGTATCGTGGTCACTTCTTACCGTACAGTGGGCTTTCGTGTTACTCAAATGTCACTTGTAACACGGTGATCCTAACAACAACTTACGGGTTCATCGGAAAGTTTTACAAGTGGCCGGATAGCTCAAGAGTGGGATTTATTCCTCCAACGATAGGGAACATTCTTAGGGCCCTCTCGGTGCAACGACATCAATCATAGTTTGGCCAGACACAAGTGACTCATCACGGGGATGCTGGAACACAATAACGAGAAAGAAGAACAAAACTGGTAATGAGGATTTCAGTATAATGAGCATAATGATGACTCAGGAGGATACCGATGCATCCCGCATTTTGCAAAGTATCTCCCAGCAAAGGTAACATCACTTGATAACCAAAGTTTCACTCAAATATCATTTTGCGTGCTCACAGGGATCGATATGGACGTCCAGGTCCTGCTATCATTCATTGAACAAACGATTGCAGTCATGTCTATGATTTACCGAACCTATGGGGTCACAAGCTTAAGGAAATCGTGATCTACTAAGTGCTACTAGGACGGGAGTGATGAGAATATATTTGTGGAATTGTTTCGTGAATACTCAGAATAGTTCCGAGAGGATCCAGAAGCGTTTCGGGGTCACCGAAAGGGTTTTCGTGAATATCGGGTATTACTGATATATTATATATATATATATGTGGGAAATGTTTCCAGAGGAGTTAAAAAATATAAAGTATATTCTAAAAGTATTTAGAACATTTTATTTTTTATTTAAATATCAACAGGCCTAAAAAGGCCAAGAGGTGGAGGGAATTATGAGCCAGAAGGGCCCATAAGGAAGTGGCACCTCCCTTGCCATATAGGGGGGAGCGAATTGGACTAGAGAGGGGTCCTACTCCTCCCCCTTGGCCGGCGCTCCAAGGAGGGACTTTCCCTCCTTGGTGGCGGCACCCTCCTCCTTACCTTATATTAGGGTTTTTTGCTCTATTGATGATACAAGTTTTATAGGCTCCTCTAGTTCTTCTAGTTCTAGTTCTAGTTGGTCCTAGTTACTAATTAGAGCTAGGCTAATCCTCTTGTCCTCATAATTAAAAGCCCTTTGTGGTTCTAATATCCCCCCTCTAATTCTCCGGTCGATTAGCTCTGGACGATGAAGCGCTGCCGGGTCGTCAAGGTTGGACGCTTGCAACCACGTAGAGAGGTCGTGCTTTCGGTCTTTGGTTCAAGGGACTATTTGTGGGCAGTATGAGGGATCATTCATTGATGGTTCGAGGGAAGTACAATCTACACTGACATGTTCTTCTTCTGCTGAAACTCGATGACGGTAACGATCATGATCCCAACCCGTTATGCATCTTCATATTGATCCCGCGTGATCGTAGGCGCAATTCTACTATATTTCCCAACAGGCAGAGCATGCTGCCCAAGTGCAGGCAGAGCAGGACACAAGCATGGCCTCGAATCAGGCGGCATAGATGGTTTCCAACGAGTGTTCCGCCACCAAGTGAGGCATTCATCACGCTTGAACATGGATTTTATTTTGGCATGTCCGGATTATTGAACTATGATTTCCTTTGCTTTGTTTCGAATTGTTGAATTCGGATATTTATATCATGTGATCAACGTGCATGGATTGCATGGAGTTGAGGATCCGTATTTGAGGTATTTTGATGTGCGACGCAAGATATGAGGGGCCGGCGGGTGTTATACGCGGACGCGCCCACGGGTGCATAGGGGTCCTATTACATAATTTTAGAGTTGTTGAACATGCAAATTAAGTGAACCAAGTTAATCTATGCATTTTTCCACCCCATTTACATATAAAGTTTATTTAAATCGGAGCTACGGTTATTTATTTATGAAATAAATCATTTTAACATGGCATTTATGAAAAATTAAATAAACAGCAGGTTTAAACATATTTAACATGGATGAAAGTGGCAAATTATTAATCTACACAAAATTCTAAGCATTTTACATGTTTGAATCATTTTAATCCGATGCACGGTTAATGAGTTATTATATGCATGAACATGGAGGGCTTTTCTGTAAATCTGTAAACTCCTATGTAAGTGCATCTAGTGCCACCCCTAGTTGGTTTTGGAGTATTAACGACAAAGTTGGTTGAGGGACTAATGCGTTTGTGAGAATTGCAGGATAATGCAGGTAGTGTCCCTCATTGATTCGGTTTACCTATCGGAGATGACCCCTAAAAATGTATGAAGACATTGAAGACAATGGTGGTGTGTGAAGATGTTCACATTGAAGACTATGACATCAGAAGACATTGAGTGAAGACTATGAAGCGCGAAGACTGAGTTGTTTCGTTGTTTCCTTTTCTTCTGTGTTGAGTCATAGGAACCACCGTACTGTTAAGTGGGGTCCAAGTGAACTAAGTCAGAGTGACTGAAGTGATGCTCAATCCAAATCCTATGTCTTCGAGCGAAGACAATGAGAGCAAATCTTATCCAGAGCTGGATGAGTCAGCTTTGCTTGTAGCCCAAGTAAAGTTGCCGTGTGTGTTTGAAATCTGACCTATGGAACACGTGTCAGTTCCTTAGTGACCCAGGGTCATTTCAGACATATCAGGTCGGGTTGCCTTGTGGCTATAAATAGCCCACCCCCTACACCATAAATTGGTGGCTGCTCAGACTTAGTTTACGACTTTTGTCGTTTTGAGAGCAACCCACCTCGAAGCCTTTGAGAGAGAAATCCTTGCGAGGACAAAGCCCAAACACCCAGAGCCAAAGAGTGTTAGGCATCACTGAAGTCTTTCTGTCTGTGTGACCTGAAGACTGAATACACTTGAGGACTGTGTATCCTCCAGCCGGTTAGGCGTCGCGTTCTGAGCATCCAAGAGTCATTGTGGATTGCCGGTGAACAAAGTCTGTGAAGGTTCGGAAGTCTACCTTGAAGACTTACCAGAGTGATTGGGCGAGGACTGTGTGTCCTTAGCTCAAGGGGAATAAGGTGAAGACGCAGTCCTCTGAGTTGAATCTCAGCCTCCCTAACCAGACGTACAGTTGTCACAGCAACTGGAACTGGTCCAACAGATCCTGTGTCTTCAACAAGTGACTGGTTCTATCCCTTCCCTCCTTTACTTTGAGTTTGTCTTCGTGAAGTCATTGCTTATCTGTCTTATCTATTTGACTTCATTGCTTGACTACTATTGTTGATTGGCTTCATACTATCTTCCATCCTAATCCTTACTACCTAGCTGCTATTAGTCTTCGTATGTTAACACTATTGCATACTTGACTATTTCTTGTTGTAGTTTATCTTCCGCTGCATATCAATTAGGTCATTTCTATTGTTTGTCTTCAAAACTTCCACGTTTTGAAGACTTTGATAAAAATCGCCTATTCACCCCCCCCCCCTAGTCGATAACTAGCACTTTCATCCTGGATTATTAGCAAAAACGTCTAGAACGGAAAAAAATGATGCAGGCAGAATATGGAGCACTGCTGGGCTGAACAGAGAGGAGGGTTGTGGGGACCTCACCCATGGGCTTCAGCCCAGTTCGATGGAGGAGGCAAGGTAGGCCAGATCTAGCTTGGGCCGGCTTGAGCTAGCCTTGGAGGCCGAAGGGGAAGTAGGCGGGGCGGGGTCAACCCAGCGCGGTGGACTTGGCGAAGCAGGGGAGGTCCGGGACGAGCGGGACGCGTCCGCCGGCTGCGACGGGGCATGGAAGCATGGCGCAGGGGCGTCAGCGGAACGGGGTTGCGCCGGGGAAGATCGGGGGTACCGCGGGCGGCGTTCTCGTCGAGGTCCTCCGGGAAGAAGATGGCGGCGTCGCTGTTACAGAGAAAAGAGAGGGAGTCTAGTGAGACAGAGAGCTTTAGAGAAGGAGGGAAAAGGGGCAGGGCGGTGAGGACGGCCTTCTGGTTCGGGCGAGAAACGGAGCAGCACCGGTGATGGCGCTCGCCGGTGCGGGGAGGTGGTCCTGGACGAGGAGGTGGCTGCGGCCTCGGACGCTCGCGGGCGCAGGCGCATGAAGAAGGCGGTTGAAGGCGGATGGAGGCCGGAGGCGACGCTGGTTGGGGACGAGGAGGCTCTGGACGGCGACGAGGCATGTTGGAGGAGCACGGGTAGGTGCTGGATCGAGCGAGGTGGAGGGCGAGGGGATCTGGAGGCTGTTGGTGGCGAGCGATGGTTGGTGAGGGATGGATCCCGAGGGGGATTTGGTTGGCGATGGGACAAGCTTCCGAGGAACATGGGTGGCGGCGGCGGGAGGATTAGATGGATCAATGGGACAAGACTAGGATTAGACTCATATATATATAGCAAGTAGGTAAAAGGAGGGAAGATTTGGATCATCGGATCGGGATCGGGCGGACGAAAAATATGGCTAGGGAAGTCCAACTAAGAAAACGAAGATGTTTTATAGATGTTAGGGGATGATCTGGACTCAAAGGTTAGGACTGACCGGGTCGGGTCCGGGACAACCTTCGAACGCGCGCGAGGGGTCGGTGGCGTGCAGAGAGGTTAGGTGGTACGACAAGAGGGAAACACAAACACGGTTGGTCTCGGAACGGTCAACGAAAGCAAGGGGTGAGTCGGCAACTACGAGCGGATACGGGTTTTATGAAAACATATGGATGCGATGCACATGATGCTATGAGATGAGATGCATGCCATGAACAAAATGCAAAACAAAAGACAAAAACTCAACCACAAAGGAAATATCATATCGCATCTCCGGAAAAGGCAAGAGTTGGAGTTACGAATATGGAAAGTTGCATCCGGGGTGTTACAACACTCCACCACTACAAGAGGATCTCGTCCCGAGATCTAGGATGGCACCGGAGAAAAACAAAAGAGGGAGAGAGAAGAGGTAAAACCAAGTTGTTTCTTTGACAAATGAGTGAAACCAAAGAATCTTCAGAGGTTGAAAAGTTGAAAGAAAGAACACAACAAAGTTGAACACAATTGAGAGCACTGCGGTAGGAAAAAGAAACAAGGAACACCATGTGAACCTTGGAGGTTGCAAAGCTATGAATGTCGAGTACAATGGACAAGAAGGAATTGGAACCACTCTAGTTGAAACGAGATAAACAAGGAACAAGGCAAGATCAAATTCGGACAACACTCCGGTTGAAAAGAGATGCAAGACTTGATAAGATGAAAAGAACTTGAAGAGATGACACAACACTCCGGTTAAATGGATAAGTACGAAAACAACATGATCCTCACAATTCAAGATGATGAGTGAAAAGAGCAACATCACAATGCCTCCGGAAGAAAGAATAGAAGATAGATCATTGGAATAACAGAATGGAGAAGAAAATGCCAACTTCTACCACAAATGAGCTCGGAAAGCACCCTTCTCAGAAGGTTATAACGGAGTTGTTGGAAAACCAACAACGAAATGAATAAGCTTGTAGTGGGCTTATGGAAACATCTCAACACTTGAGGTGAAATTCTGCCACTAACGAAAAACAATTGTTTGCTTGAGATGAAAGAAGAGATGAAAACTTCTTTCGCCGAGAGGATAGGAGAAAACTCGGATCATTGATAAGCACCACAAATAGCAACATTCCTTAGGGAAGGCTTTAGGTGAAATATGACACAAGGTTGATGGTTGAAAAGATCTATTGAACAAAGAGAAAATGATGGATTTAAATATGTCACTCTTGAAAACTTGTGAATCATGAAACGCGAAGGAAAATTATCAAGAATGACATAACACCACCTCAAAAGATAAGGTAGAAAGAATTGCACTTTTGAATGCAAGATGAAGAATACTTGAGCTCCTCAAAACAAACATGTGTTGAGCACCACGTTTATTTTTAGAGTATAGCTTGGCTGATCTTAACTTCAAGAGAAATCTTGAAGAACAATTGAAGAATGAAAAGAATCCTTGACGAACCACCATGTGGAGCCTCCATGGAGAACTCTGGTAATAAAAGGATGATAAAAAGAAAGGGAACTTGAAAACACAAGGTGAAGCCTTGCGATGATTTAGATGGAGCTACGAAATGAGATAAAGCAGAAAACTTGGAACTCCAGAAAAGAAAAGATGAAACATCTCGAACCGGGTAATGTGACATGATGAACAACTCTGGAAAGAAGAAACTAGATCACTTAGATGAAACAATAATAAGAATTACGTTATGCGTATCTTTCACCAATTTAAATTGATGACAAGCAACGGATTTTGCATACTACTTATTATCGTAGAAAGGATTACGAGAGATATAGTGCCAACTTGAAGAAGTTATTGAAGGGACCACCGGTGGAATTGGAAACAACGAATGAAATGATACGGTAGCAAAGGAAGAGGAAATCTTGAACGAACCACCGTAAGAATTGAAAATGAAAGTAGCAAAGGCACAATTTAAGGGAAGAATTGGAAAACGAATGAAGATACTTGAGGGGATTTAGATACATGAGACCGAAGAGATCATGAACTGATTAGAGGATATTTGAACGATTCACCGGTAAGATTTGGAGAATGATAGCTACACGCTGAGAATGAAGAATTATGACATGATGGCCTTCGGAGGAAAGTAATGGAAACAACTCATGGAATGCTCCGGATGGGTGAAAAGAATTCCCACAATCGAAAACAATTATGAGAGGATGGCATCAAACTTGAACTACGCATCTTTGGAAGAACGGGTAAGGATTTAAGAGGAACTCTTCTTCGGTCTTCAAAATCCGAGAATGATGAGGAGAAACACCACCCAATTGTTGAGACACTCCGGAACAAAGAAGAATAGAAATGATGAACCAACGATGAAAATATTCTGAAAGAGATCTTGGAGGAGGAATATGACTTATGATAATTCATTCTTACGTCAAACTTGGAAAAGAATTTGAGAGTAGCTCCGGGAAAATTAGAAGAGTCAGGTAAGATCCTGGGAAAGACCTGTGGGTTAGGACCCACTCAAAAGAAAACACCGTTGAACGATTTTGAAGAGAGATTGCACCGGTTGAATTAACTGACTTGAATGAGATAACAATCTCGAAATAACTTGAACAGATTTTGAATGGAAACTAATCTTTCGAGATATCTTCGCACTCTGGAACAAATGAATAGTGAGAGGTGAAAGATTAAGAGGTGCACTGGCAAGAGAAGACATTTGAAACAAGGAAAGGATATGATCGACAAAGCTTGAATTGGATCCATCGGCGAAGAAAATGTGACGAAGAATTGATAAACTTGAAGCTCTGTTAGTATCTTCTTGAGAACCACCACATAAGAATCTTGACGGAAAAGAATGGAGAGACTTCCCATCAATAAAATGGATACCCAATTAAGAAATTTGACTCCTTGAAGGAAAAGGGTGGGAGGGCGGGAAAACAAAGGCAACTTGGGGACGGATGAAACAAACACCGTTGAGAAAACTTAGAATTGATCTTGCGAATGTTGAAATGATCTGATCCACTTGAAAAGAAGCACATCGGTTGGAAAGAATTAACATGACAACCTCAACGATCAAGAAGGATTAGCACTCCCATAGAAATATGAGAACACCACTTGAAAGGTATGGAATCAACACTTGACATTGAAGCAACTCGAATACCACAAATAAAACAAAACAAAGGGTTTGGCTTGCAGAATAAGCCGGAACAAATACATATGATAGAGATTTACCCAATCCCATATCATGCATCTGTCGGAAAGATATTCTAGGAGCTACTTGAATTCCCACCTATAAACTCCCGAACTTTCTGGTTATGCAATCTGGTGTTGGGGATACAGGGGAAGCAATAAATATCTCACCCAAACTAACAATACCTACATCCAAGCTGTATCCATCCATCAACACATAACCAAGAAACCTTCGGAAATTGTGTACCTTAACCTTCGAAAAGCACATCCGATATATGAGTTATGGCAATACTCCCGAACTCCCCAGTACTGGGTGGCGTCGAGGTTATCTCACCAACAATTGCATAAAAGAGATTTTCGATGTCGGCAAAACTCAGGTATTCCAGAACTGCAACGACAAAATTGTGACGACAACACCTCGGAGCTTAACTCCCCGAGACACTGCCACGACCCATAAATGCCAGGAGGCACCAAGAACAATGTTCTCGTCACAAGAATATCGGAACGATCCCAAGATACCCGCGTGATCCTAAATTTTTTTGTGAAAACTTGAGGAGAGGAAAGACAAAACATCTACGTCGAGAGTCCTCACCAGAGCAACGAAGGGGGCTGAGGAGTAAAAAGAATCCTACTCTCTGATATATATAATCCTAAGACTCAAAATAGTTTTCTTCTAGACTCAGCAACGACCAATAATCAGGGGGGCTCCTATGGTCGGAACCTGGCTCTGATACCAACTTGTCACGCCCAATATGTGACCCTATCCTAAAGGAACTCGAAGGTCCCACCAAGGAAAGAAGCGCATATTGGAGATGCTTTTGCAAGGTGGATATCATTACAATGTACCATTACATAATAGTTGGGGGTACATACAAGAGGCAAACAATGCCACATGAATACATCAATAACAACCATAAGATCAACATCCGACTATGGATGAAACACAAACAGAAGCTCAAACGACATCCACCCTGGTAGCCCAGGCTGCCGACCTGGAACCTATCACCTGATCGAAGAAGAAGCAGAAGAACTCCAAAACAAGTAAACATCACTCTCGCATCATGATCATCGCAAAACTTGCACCTGCAACTGTTGTTGTAGTAATCTGTGAGCCACGAGGACTCAGCAATCCCATTACCATGGGTATCAAGACTAGCAAAGCTTAATGGGTAAAGGAAGGGGTAAAGTGGTGAGGTTGCAGCAACGACTAAGCAAATATGGTGGCTAACATATGCAAATAAGAGCGAGAAGAGAAGCAAACGGAACGGTCGTGAAGCTAGCAATGATCAAGAAGTGATCCTGAACTCCTACTTACGTCAAACATAACCCAAAAACTATGTTCACTTCCCGGACTCCGCCGAAAAGAGACCATCATGGCTAAGCACGCGGTTGATGCATTCTAATTGAGTCAAGTGTCAAGTTCTCTACAACCGGACATTAACAAATTCCCATCTGCCACATAACCGCGGGCACGGCTTTCGAAAGTTTATACCCTGCAGGGGTGTCCCAACTTAGCCCATCACAAGCTCTCATGGTCAACGAAGGATATTCCTTCTCCCAGGAAGACCCGATCAGTCTCGGAATCCCGGTTTACAAGACATTTCAACAATGGTAAAACAAGACCAGCAAAGCCGCCCGATGTGCTGACAAATCCCGATAGGAGCTGCACATATCTCGTTCTCAGGGCACACCAGATGAGCCAGACATCGGGTTGGCATAGACCCTGGTTGCCCAGGGGGCGCCGGACATCGCTCGGTTTGGACCAGCACTCGGAGGAGAACTGGCCCAAGGGTAAATAAAGATGACCCTCGGGCTCCGGAAACCCAAGGGAAAAAGGCTTAGGTGAGGCAAATGGTAAAACCAAGGTTGGGCCTTGCTGGAGGAGTTTTATTCAAAGCGAACTGTCAAGAGGGTCCCATAAATCACCCAACCGTGTAAGGAATGCAAAATCAAGGAACATAACACCGGTATGACGGAAACTAGGGCGACAAGAGTGGAACAAAACACCAGGCATAAGGCCGAGCCTTCCACCCTTTACCAAGTATATAGAGGCATTAATCAAAATAAGAGATATTGTGATATCCCAAAATAATCATGTCCATCATGGAGCAAACTTCAACTTCACCTGCAACTAACAACGCTATAAGAGGGGCTGAGCAAAGCGGTAACATAGCCAAGTAACGGTTTGCCGGGAAGGGTGAAAAGGTTAGAGGCTGACATGGCAATTTGGGAGGCTTGATGAACAAGTGATAGGTAGCGCAGCATAGCGACATAACGAAGCAATTAACATAGCAATGATAGTAGTGAGATCCAGGGTGACGGTCATCTTGCCTGAAATCCCGCTAGGAAGAAGAACGGGTCCATGAAGAAGATGAAGCCACGAAGACAAACCAAGCTTAGACGAACGAATCCTCACGATCGCAACGAAACAGGAACTAACAAGAAGGAGCACAACCGGAAAGAAACAAACAACATGGTAAACAACCATCACATAAACATGGCACGATGCACAACCAGGTATGATGCATGTCCGGTTTAATGAGGCATGGCATGGCAAAGTGCAACAAACAATACTACAAGTTAAGTGGAGGTCAATATGCAAAGAGTTGCATATTGACGAAACACCACATTCGAGTTATTTAGTTTAATCTCGTTTAAGATGCCAAACAATATTAAATGTTGTTAAACATGGCAAGAGTGAAACATAATTGAACTAACTATTTAGGCAAGTTTAAATTAGGCCGGAAACAACAAACAACAACTCCGGAAAATCCTCATGTCCATATTTTGAATTTGGTATTGTTCTGCCTATTACATAATTTTAGAGTTGTTGAACATGCAAAGTAAGTGAACCAAGTTAATCTATGCATTTTCCCACCCCATTTACATAGAAAGTTTATTTAAATCGGAGCTACGGTTATTTAGTTATGAAATAAACCATTTTAACATGGCATTTATGCAAAATTAAATAAACAGCAGGTTTAAACATATTTAACATGGATTAAAGTGGCAAATTATTAATCTACCCAAAATTCTAAGCATTTTACATGTTTGAATCATTTTAATCCGATGCACGGTTAATGAGTTATTATATGCATGAACATGGAGGGGTTTTCTGTAAATCTGTAAACTCCTGCGTAATTAGCTAAAACGTCTAGAACGGAAAAAAATGATGCGGGCCGAATCTGGAGCACTGCTGGGCTGAACAGAGAGGAGGGTTGTGGGGAGCCCACCCATGGGCTTCAGCCCGGTTCGGTGGAGGAGGCAGGGCAGGCCGGATCTAGCTTGCGCCGGCTTGAGCTGGCCTTGGAGGCCGAAGGGGAAGCAGGCGGGGCGGGGTCAACGCAGCGTGGTGGACTTGGCGAAGCAGGGGATGTCCAGGACGAGCGGGACGCGTCCGCCGGCAGCGACTGGGCATGGCAGCATGGCGCAGGGGCGTCAGCGGAACAGGGTTGCGCCGGGGAAGATCGGGGGTACCGCGGGCGGCGTTCTCGTCGAGGTCCTCCGGGAAGAAGATGGCGGCGTCACTGTTACAGAGAAAAGAGAGGGAGTCTAGTGAGACAGAGAGCTTTAGCGAAGGAGGGAAAAGGGGCAGGGCAGTGAGGACGTCCTTCTGGTTCGGGGAACATAGCAGCTCCGGTGGTGGCGCTCGCCGGTGCGGGGAGGTGGTCCTGGACGAGGAGGTGGCTGTGGCCTCGGACGCTCGCGGGCGCAGGCGCATGAAGCAGGCGGTTGAAGGCGGATGGAGGCCGGAGGCGATGCTGGTTGGGGACGAGGAGGCTCTGGACGGCGACGAGGCGTGTTGGAGGAGCACAGGGAGGCGCTGGATCGAGCGAGGTGGAGGGCAAGGGGATCTGGAGGCTGTTGGTGGCGAGCGATGGTTGGTGAGGGATGGATCCCGAGGGGGATTTTGTTGGCGATGGGACAATCTTCCGAGGAACATGGGTGGCGGCGGCGGGAGGATTAGATGGATCGATGGGACAGGACTAGGGTTAGACTCATATATATATATATATATATATATATATATATATATATATATATATATATATAGCAAGTAGGTAAAAGGAGGGAGGATTTGGATCATCGGATCGGGATCGGGCGGACGAAAAATATGGCTAGGGAAGTCCAACTAAGAAAACGAAGATGTTTTATAGATGTTAGGGGATGATCCGGACTCAAAGGTTACGACTGCCCGGGTCGGGTCCGGGACAATCTTCGGACGCGCGCGAGGGGTTGGTGGCATGCAGAGAGGTTAGGTGGTATGACAAGAGGGAAACGCAAACACGGTTGGTCTTGGAACGGTCAACGAAAGCAAGGGGTGAGTCGGCAACTACGAGTGGATACGGGTTTTATGAAAACATATGGATGCGATGCACATGATGCTATGAGATGAGATGCATGCCATGAAAAAAATGCAAAACAAAAGACAAAAACCCAACCACGAAGGAAATATCATATCGCATCTCCGGAAAAGGCAAGAGTTGGAGTTACGAATATGGAAAGTTGCATCCGGGGTGTTGCATCTATGGAGGCATTCGGCTTGCTTCACATGCCCTATGGCCGGCTCCGCCCCACCAAGCCCTTCTTCGGGGTCGGCGATAGCTCCACCAGCCCCTTGGGTAAATCTGCCTCTTCGTCACCTTCGGCATCCGCGACAACTACCACACTAAGCTTATCAACTTCTACACCGCCTAGACCGCCCTCCCGTACAACACCATCCTCGGGTACCCAGCCATGGCCAAGTTCATGTAAGCAACTTATCCAGCCTACAAACTCATGAAGATGCCGAGAAGCAGCGGCATCCTCACGGTGGTTGGGGACACCAAGGACGCTCTGCTGGCCCTCAAGGTTGCCTTCAAGTCTGCGGCGGCCGCGCAGTCGAGTGAGAAAGGAGCCCTAGAGGCTCCGGGAGTTCCGCCTGCCAAAAAGAAGCAGTTGTTTTCCCAAGATCGAGTCGAGATGAAGCAAGTGCCAGTTGGTGAAGACGGAGCATCAACCTTCACGATAGGTGCCGGCCTCCCTCCGGACCAAGAAAGGGCATTGGTCAGCTTCTTACATGCCAACAAGGAAGTGTTCGCGTGGGAGCCCAAGGACCTGGTTGGTATCCCGAGGGGAATAATTGAGCATCACCTGAGGGTGTTCCCTAACATGCGCCTGGTGAACCAGAAGGCACGACGGCAGTCCATAGAGAAGCAGGCATTCATCGTTCAAGAGACCCGCAAGCTGCAGGATGTCGATGTCAGTCGGGAGGTGCGGTACCCGGAGTGGCTAGCGAACCCAGTTATTGTCCCTAAGAAGGGCGGGAAGGAGTATATGTGTGTCGACTTCACCAACCTCAACAACGCTTGCCCACAAGACCCCTTTCCGTTCCCGCGCATCGATCAGATTGTCGACTCCACCACCGAGTGCGATCTACTATGCTTTTCGGACACCTTCTTGGGCTACCACCAGATCAATATGGTGTGAAAGATGTGGAGAAGTCGGCATTCCCGACCCCATGCCAGGTGTACTGCTATACCTGCATGATGTTCGGGCTGCGTAATGCTGGAGCCACCTTTCAGCGGCTAATGCATATCGCTCTGGGCCAACAGCTTGGGAGGAACGCTGAGGCTTACATCGATGACATAGTAGTGAAGTCTCGGGAGGTAAGGACCCTGATCGAGGACCTGGAGGAAACATTTGCCAGCCTGCGCAAGGTGGACCTGCGGCTCAACCTCGAGAAGTGTGTGTTTGGCGTCTCCTCCGGCAAGCTACTGGGTTTCCTTGTGTCACACAGAGGAATCGAAGCCAACCCGGAGAAAGTCAAGGCTATAGAAGACATGAGCCTTCCACAAACACTCAGGGCTGCGTAACCTGGCTGGGGCACTTCATTTCCAAGTTAGGGGAGCACGCCCTCCCATTCTTCAAGCTGATGAAAAGGAAGGGGTCGTTCGAGTGGACCCCTGAAGCTGACGCGACTTTCCAAGATCTCAAGAGATACCTCACAAGCCCACCGGTGATGGTAGCACCGCGCCCCCTCAAGCCCTTGGTTCTCTACCTGGCTGCCACGCCTCACTCCGCCAGTGCAGCTCTGGTGGCGCTAAGGGAAGAGCGCCCGACTGAGGGCCCACGGCAGGGCACCTCGTCCCCACACGAGACATTGTGGCCCAGGATGGTGCTCCATAGGCCTCAACCGCGCCACTGGTCAATGTCGCTCCTCAGGCCCTAGCCGATCTCCCAGCCAGCGGGGCTCCTGAGAATGGGGCTCATGAGGCCATAGCCGATGCGACAAACAGCAAGACCCCTGAAGACCAGCACTCTCAAGAGATACAAGACCTCTCCAACACCTCCTCCCTCGTTGAGCATCCGGTCTACTTCGTCAGCACTATGTTGCGGGAGGCGCGGGCGCACTATCCTATGCCACAAAAGCTCTTGCGCGCTCTCCTCGTCACCTCCCGGAAGTTGCGCCACTACTTCTAAGGCCACCCCATCAAGGTCGTCTCAGCCTACCCACTGGAGAGGGCACTCCGGAGCCTTAACGCTGCCGGAAGGGTCATAGAGTGGAACATCGAGCTACAGGCGTTCCAGCTGGAGTTTAGCACCACCAGGGTCATCAAGGGCGTGGCCCTTGTAGATTTCATGGCAGAATGGACCGACGTCCCTAACCGTGAAGTATGCGAAGACCGTTCCCTCTTTCCCAGAGACAAGGCACCGGACGGGTGGATCATGTACTTTGACGGTGCGTTCACGCGTCAGGGCGTGGGGGCTGGAGCAATGCTCATTTCACCCACCAAGGACAAGCTCTACTATGTTGTACAACTCTGTTTCCAACATGGCGGAAAGGTCTCCAACAACACCGCAGAGTATGAGGGCCTAATTGCCGGCCTCAGAGCTGCAGCGGCGCTAGGGGTGAAGCGCCTTACCATCAGGGGTGACTCCTAGCTCCTCGTCAACTTCTCCAACAAAGAGTACACCCCGAAGGACGAGCACATGGAAGCATACCTAGAAGAGGTACGCAAAATGGAAAAACAATTCTTGGGCTTGGAATTGTAGCATGTGCCACGAGGCACAAACAAGGAAGCGGACAACATCGCCAAAAGGGCATCCCGGCGGCTGCCTCAAGAGCCAGGCATTTTTTAGGAACGACTCTTCAAGCCGTAAGCAGCTCCCCCTGCTGCGGAACCAGCACCACCTCAGGAGGACCTTCCCCGAGCCCCTGCGACAGGCGCCCCTGTCTGCGGCCCAACCTCGGGGGCTTGTCTGCTCCTCGCGCTCGAGCCTTAGGAGGGGTGCTGGACTGAGGAGTTCAAGGTGTACTTGCTTCAGCGGACCCTTCCAGAGAAGGAGGAAGATGCCGAGCGCGTGGCTCGCCAGGCCACCGCATACTGCATCCAGGACGGTGAGTTGTACCGTAAGCGTCCCAACAATGTTTCTTTGCGGTGCATCTCCAGGGAGCAGGGGCTCGAGCTGTTGGCCAACATACATGGCGGAGACTGCGGACATCACTCTTCATCACGCACCCTTGTGGTCAAGGCATTCTGCAGTGGGTTCTACTGGCCCACGACACTCAACGATGCCACCGAGCTGGTGAAATCCTGTGAAGCCTGCCAATTCCATGCCAAGCGGATCCATCAACTTGCTCAGGGCCTCCAGACCATCCCACTCACATGGCCGTTCGCGGTCTAGGGGCTGGATATCTTGGGACCATTCCCTCGAGCGCTTGGGGGCTACCGCTACCTCTACGTCGCCATCGACAAGTTCACCAAGTGGGCCAAGGTAGAAGTTGTCCGCACCATCTCAGCCGGCTCGGCCATCAAGTTCATCAAGGGCCTCGTGAGCCGGTTTTTCGTTCCTAATCGCATCATCACTGACAATGGTTCGTAGTTCACTAGCAACCTTTTCAGAACATATTGTGCTAACCTTGGAACGCAGATATGCTACGCTTTGGTGGCACATCCCAGGAGCAACGGCCAGGACGAGCACGCCAATGCAGAGGTCCTGAGAGGCCTCAAGGCAAGGACCTTCAAGAAGAAGCTCGAGGCCGACGGCAGGGGCTGGCTCAACAAGCTCCAGTCTGTGCTGTGGTCCATCCGCACCACCGCCACCAAGCCGACGGGTGAGACCCTGTTCTTCCTTGTCTACGGAGCTGAAGCGGTTCTCCCACACGAGGTCAAGCATCGCTCCACGCAAGTCTTGGCGTTTGACGAGGCACGCCACGCGTGGGATGGATCTCATGCTGGGGAAGGAATGCCGCCATCAAGCCTCGCTCTAAGCAGCAAGGTACCAGCAGGCGCTGCGGCGGTACCACTGCTGCAATGTCCGCCCCAAGATGCTTGAGGTGGGTGATCTTGTCCTAAGGCGGGTGCTCTCCAGGGAAGGGCTGCACAAGCTCTCTCCCATGTGGGAGGGCTGATACGTCCATTTTTCATCATGCTTTTATATCAATATTTATTGCATTATGGGCTGTTATTACACATTATATCTCAATACTTATGGCTATTCTCTCTTATTTTACAAGGTTTACCATGAAGAGGGGGAATGCCGGCAGCTGGAATTCTGACTGGAAAAGGAGCAAACGTTGGGAACCTATTCTGCACAACCCCAAAAGTCCTAAAACTGCACGAAACATCTTTTTGGATTTAATAAGAATTTCCGAGCGAAAGAAATACACCAGGGGGGCCACACCCTGTCCAGGAGAGAGGAGGGCGCCCCCCTATAGGGCACGCCCCCTATCTCCTGGGCCCCCTGGTGGGCCTCCAGTGTCTATCTTCTGCTATATTAGAGCTTTTACCCTAAAAAAAATCATGGGCAAGCTTACGGGACGAAACTCCGCCGCCACGAGGCGGAACCTTGGCGGAACCAATCTAGGGCTTTGGCAGAGCTGTTCTGCCGGGGACACTTCCCTCTGGGAGGGGGAAATCATCACCAACGTCATCACCAACGATCCTCTCATTGGGAGGGGGTCAATCTCCATCAACATCTTCACCAAAACCATCTCCTCTCAAACCCTAGTTCATCTCTTGTATCCAATCTTGTATCCAAAACCACAAATTGCTACCTGTGGGTTGCTAGTAGTGTTGATTACTCCTTGTAATTGATACTTATTGGTTTACTTGGTGGAAGATCATATGTTCCGATCCTTCATGCATATCATTATACCTCTGATTATGAACATGAATATGCTTTGTGAGTAGTTAAGTTTGTTCCTGAGGACATGGGTGAAGTCTTGCTATTAGTAGTCATGTGAATTTGGTATTCGTTCGATATTTTGATGAGATGTATGTTGTCTTCTCCTCTAGTGGTGTCATGTGAACGTCGACTACATGACACTTCACCATTATTGGGCCTAGAGGAGGGCATAGGGAAGTGATAAGTAGATGATGGGTTGCTAGAGTGACAGAAGCTTAAACCCTAGTTTATGCGTTGCTTCGTTAGGGGCTGATTTGGATCCACATGTTTCATGCTATGGTTAGGTTTACCTTAATAATTTTGTTGTAGTTGTGGATTCTTGCAATAGGGGTTAATCATAAGTTGGAAGCTTGTCCAAGTAAGGGCAATACCCAAGCACTAGTCCACCCGCATACCAAATTATCAAAGTACCGAACGTGAATCACATGAGCGTGATAAAAACTAGCTTGACGATAATTCCCATGTGTCCTTGGGAGCTCCTTTATCATTATTAGAAATTGTCCAGGCTTATCCCTTGATACATAAAGGATTGGGCCACCTTGCTGCACTTTAGTTACTTTGTTTACTTGTTATTCGTTACTATTTATCTTATCACAAAACTATCTATCACCTACAATTTCAGTGCTTGCAGAAAACCTTACTGAAAACCGCTTATCATTTCCTTCTGCTCCTCGTTCGGTTCGACACTCTTAGTTATAGAAAGGACTACGATAGATCTCCTACACTTGTGGGTCATCAAGACTCTTTTCTGGTGCCATTGCCGAGGAGTGTAGCGCTTTTGGTGAGTGGAACTTGGTAAGGAAACATTTATATAGTGCACTGAAATTTTTGTTCCTTGTCACTATGGAAACTAATCCCGTGAGGGGCTTGTTTGGGGCATCTTCGCCCCAACCACTAGAGCAAAGAGTTGCTCCTCAACCTACTGAACTTTATGAAAATGTTTATTTTGAGATTCCTTCGGGTATGATAGAAACTGCTAGCTAATCCATTTGCAGGAGATGGAACATTGCATCCCGATTTACACCTTATCTTTGTGGATGAAGTTTGTGGATTATTTAAGCTTGCAGGTATCCCCGATGATGTTTTCAAAAGGAAGGTCTTCCCTTTATCTTTGAAGGGAGATGCATTGACATGGTTTAGGCTATATGATGATACGGGATCCTCGAATTATAAGCGATTGAAGTTGGAATTTCACCAGAAGTTCTATCCTATGCATCTTGTTCATCATGATCGTAATTACATATATAATTTCTGTCCTCGCGAAGGAGAAAGCATCGCTCAAGCTTGGGGGAGGCTTAAGTCAATGTTATATTCATGCCCCAATCATGAGCTCTCTCGGGAAATTATTATTCAAAATATTTATGCTCGGCTTTCTCTTGATAATCGCAACCTGCTCGATACTTCCTGTGTTGGTTCTTATATGCTGAAGACTATTGATTTCAAATGGGACTTATTGGAAAGGAATTAAACGCAACTCTGAAGATTGGGGTTCCGACGATGGTAAGGAGTCATGTATGACACCTAAGTTCGATTGTGTCAAATCTTTTATGGATACCGATGTTTTTCGTGGATTTAGCGCTAAGTATGGACTTGACTCTGAGATAGTAGCTTCTTTCTGTGAATCTTTTGCTACCCCCTAAAGAGAAGTGGTTTAAATATAATCCTCCTGTTGAAGTGAAAGTAGTTGCACCTATTACAGTTGGAGAAAAGACTATCACTTATAGTGATCCTATTGTTCCTACTACTTATTTTGAGAAACCACCTTTTCCTGTTAGGATAAAGGATCATGCTAAAACTTCAACTGTTGTTCGTAAGAGTAATACTAGGACTTATACACCTCCTGAGCAAATTAATGTTGAACCTAGTATTGCTATAGTTAAAGATCTCTTGGATGACGATTTAGATGGGCATGTTATTTATTTCTGTGGTGAGACTGCTAATATTGCTAGGCCAGATACTAAGACACGTAGACCTGTCGTAGGCATGCCTGTTATTTCTGTTAAAATAGGAGATCATTGTTATCATGGCTTATGTGATACGGGTGCTAGTGCTAGCGCTATACCTTATGATTTATATAAAGAAATTATGCACGACATTGCACCCGTTGAATTAGAAGACATTGATGTTACTATTAAGCTTGCTAATAGGGATACCATTAAACCTATTGGGATTGTTAGAGGTGTTGAAGTTTTGCGTGGGAAGGTTAAATACCCTGCTGATTTTCTTGTTCTTGCTTCCCCACAAGATGCCTTTTGTCCAATTATTTTTGGTAGACCCTTCTTGAATACAGCTAGTGCTAAGATTAATTGTGAAAAGAATATTGTCACTATTGGCATAGATGGTATGTCTCATGAGTTTAATTTTGCTAAGTTTAGTAGACAACCTCGTGATAGGGAACCACATAGTAAGGATGAGATTATTGGTCTTGCTTCCATTGTTGTTCCTCCTACTGATCCATTAGAACATTATTTGCTAGACCATGAAAATGATATGTTTATGAAAGAAAGAAGGGAAATAGATGAATTATTCCTTAAACAAGAACCTATTTTAAAACACAACCTTCCCGTTGAAATTCTTGGGGATCCCCCTCCACCCAAGGGTGATCCCGTGTTTGAACTCAAACCTCTACCTGATAATCTTAAGTATGCTTATCTCAATGAAAAGAAAATATATCATATTATTATTAGTGCTAACCTTTCAGAGCAAGAAGAAGAAAGATTATTGAAAACTCTGAAGAAGCATCGAGCTGCTATTGGATATACTCTCGATGATCTTAAGGGCGTTAGTCCCACGTTATGCCAACACAAAATTAAATTGGAGGACGATGCTAAACCAGTTAGAGATTCTCAACGGCGACTAAATCCTAAAATGAAAGAAGTGGTAAGGAAGGAGATACTAAAGCTCCTTGAGGCACGTATAATTTATCCCATTGTTGATAGTGATTGGGTAAGCCATGTCCATTGTATCCCTAAAAAGGGAGGTATTACTGTTGTTCCTAATGATAAAGATGAATTGATCCCGCAAATAATTATTACAGGTTATAGGATGGTAATTGATTTTCGTAAACTAAATAAACCCACTAAGAAAGATCATTACCCTTTACCTTTCATTGATAAAATGCTAGAAAGGCTGTCCAAACACACACATTTCTACTTTCTAGATGGTTATTCTGGTTTCTCTCAAATACCTGTCTCAGCGGGAGATCAAGCAAAAACTACCTTTACTTGCCCTTTTGGTACTTCCGCTTATAGACGTATGCCTTTTGGTTTATGTAATGCACCCGCTACCTTTCAAAGATGCATGATGGCTATATTCTCTGATTTTTGTGAAAAGCTTTGCAAGGTATTCATGGATGACTTCTCTGTTTATGGATCCTCCTTTGATAATTGTTTGAGCAACCTTGATCGAGTGTTGCAGAGATGCAAAGACACTAGTCTCGTTCTGAATTGGGAAAGTGTCAATTTATGGTTAATGAAGGCATTGTCTTGGGGCATAAGATTTCCGAGAGAGGTATTGAAGTTGATAAAGCTAAAGTTGATGCTATTGGAAAGATGCCATGTCCCAAGGACATAAAAGGTATAAGAAGTTTCCTTGGTCATGCCGGTTTTTATAGGAGGTTCATTAAGGACTTTTCTAAGATCTCTAGGCCTCTGACTAATTTATTGCAAAAAGATATTTCTTTTGTCTTTGATGATGATTGTGTAGAAGCATTTGAAATACTTAAGAAAGCTTTGATCACTGCACCTGTTGTGCAGCCACCTGATTGGAATCTACCTTTTGAAATTATGTGTGACACTAGTGATTATGCTGTAGGGGCTGTTCTAGGGCAAAGAGTCGATAAGAAATTGAATGTTATCTAGTATGCTAGTAAGACTCTTGATACGGCCCAAAGAAATTATGCTACCACTAAAAAAGAATTCTTAGCAATTGTGTTTGCATGTGATAAGTTGAGACCTTCTATTGTTGATTCCAAAGTTGCTATTCACACTGATCATGCTACTATTAAATATCTTATGGAAAAGAAAGATGCTAAGCCTAGGCTCAATAGATGGGTTCTCCTGCTCCAAGAGATTGATTTGCACATTATTGATAGAAAGGGAGCTGAGAACCCAGTTGCAGATAACTTGTCTAGGTTAGAGAATGTTCTTGATGACCCACTGCCTATTTATGATAGCTTTCCTGATGAACAATTAGCGGTCATTAATGCTTCTCACACAGCTCCATGGTATCCTGATTATGCTAATTATATTGTTGCTAAATTTATACCACCGAGTTTATTGATCAAATGCTAGAAAGGCTATCCAAACACACACATTTTTGCTTTCTAGATGGTTATTCTGGCTTCTTTAAAATACCTGTGTCCGCGAAGGATCAATCTAAAACTACTTTTACTTGCCCTTTTTGTACTTTTGCTTATAGACGTATGCCTTTTGGTTTATGTAATGCACCTGCTACCTTCCAAAGATGCATGATGGCTATATTTTCTGATTTTTGTGAAAATATTTGTGAGGTATTCATGGATGACTTCTCCATCTATGGATCCTCTTTTGATGATTGTTTGAGCAACCTTGATCGAGTTTTGCAGAGATGCGAAGACACTAGTCTCGTCCTGAATTGGGAAAAGTGTCACTTTATGGTTAATGATGGCATTGTCTTGGGGCACAAGATCTCCGAGAGAGGTATTGAAGTTGATAAAGCCAAAGTTGATGCTATTGAAAAGATGCCATGTCCCAAGGACATAAAAGGTATAAGAAGTTTCCTTGGTCATGCCGGCTTTTATAGGAGGTTCATTAAGGACTTTTCTAAAATCTCTAGGCCTCTGACTAATTTATTGCAAAAAGATATTCCTTTTGTCTTTGATGATGATTGTGTAGAAGCATTTGAAACACTTAAGAAAGCCTTGATCACTGGACCTATTGTTCAGCCACCTGATTGGAATTTACCTTTTGAAATTATGTGCGATGCTAGTGATTATCTGTAGGTGTTGTTTTAGGGCAAAGAGTCAATAAGAAATTGAATGTTATCCAGTATGCTAGTAAGACTCTTGATACTGCCCAGAGAAATTATGCTACTATTGAAAAAGAGTTCTTAGCAGTTGTGTTTGCATGTGATAAGTTTAGACCTTATATTGTTGATTCGAAAGTTACTATTCACATTGATCATGCTGCTATTAAATATCTTATGGAAAAGAAAGATGCTAAGCCTAGACTCATTAGATGGGTTCTCTTTCTCCAAGAATTTGATTTGCATATTATTGATAGAAAGGGAGCTGAGAACCCCGTTGCAGACAGCTTGTCTAGGTTAGAGAATGTTCTTGATGACCCACTACCTATTAATGATAGTTTTCCTCATGAACAATTAGTGGTTGTCAATGCTTCTCGTACTGCTCCTTGGTATGCTGATTATGCTAATTACATTGTTGCTAAATATATACCGCCTAGTTTCACATACCAGCAAAAGAAAAAGTTCTTTTATGATTTAAGACATTACTTCTGGGATGATCCACACCTTTATAAAGGACTAGATGGTATTATTAGACGTTGTGTGCCTGAGCATGAACAGGAACAAATCCTACGCAAGTGTCACTCTGAATCTTATAGAGGACACCACGCTGGAGATAGAACTGCACCCAAGGTACTACAACTGGTTTTTATTGGCCTACTCTCTTCAAAGATGCTCGTAAGTTTGTCTTATCTTGTAATGAATGTCAAAGAATAGGTAACATTAGTAGACGTCAAGAAATGCCTATGAATTATTCTCTTGTTATTGAACCGTTTGATGTTTGGGGCTTTGATTATATGGGACCTTTTCCTGCCTCCAATGGTTATACACATATTTTAGTTGCTGTTGATTACGTTACTAAGTGGGTAGAAGCTATTCCAACTAGTAGTGCTGATCATAACACTTCTATTAAAATTCTTAAAGAAGTTATTTTTCCGAGGTTTGGAGTCCCTAGATATCTTATGACTGATGGTGGTTCACACTTTATTCATGGTGCTTTCCGTAAGATGCTTGCTAAGTATGATGTCAATCATAGAATCGCATCTCCTTATCACCTGCAGTCTAGTGGTCAAGTAGAGTTGAGCAATAGAGAGCTCAAATTAATTTTGCAAAAGACTGTGAATAGATCTAGAAAGAATTGGTCCAAAAAACTTGATGATGCATTATGGGCCTATAGAACTGCATACAAAAGTCCTATGGGTATGTCTCCACATAATATGGTTTATGGAAAAGCATGTCATTTACCTCTTGAACTTGAACATAAAGCATATTGGGCTATTAAAGAGCTAAATTATGACTTCAAACTTGCCGGTGAGAAGAGGTTGTTTGATATTAGCTCACTTGATGAATGGAGAACCCAAGCTTTTCAAAGAAAAAGTCAAACGCTGGCATGATAAGAGGATACAAAATCGTGAGTTTAACGTAGGAGATTATGTGTTATTATTCAACTCTTTTTTAAGATTTTTTGCAGGAAAACTCCTCTCAAAATGGGAAGGTCCCGACGTTATCGAGGAGGTCTATCGTTCTGGTGCTATAAAAATCAACAACTTTGAAGGCACAAATCCGAGGGTGGTTAACAGTCAAAGAATTAAACATTATATTTCAGGTAATCCTATTAATGTTGAAACTAATATTATTGAAACCATAACCCCCGAGGAATACATAAGAGACACTTTCCAGAACGTTCCAGACCCCGAAAAGGCGTAGGTACGTGGTACGGTAAGTAAACCAACTCCAAAACAACTCTAATGGCAATTTTTATCAGTTTTGGATTATTTAAGAATTTTAGGAAGAAAGAAGTAGTCTGAAAGGGACTCGAGGCTCCCACGAGAGAGGAGCCCCCCCCTATAGGGCGCGCCCCCCTGTCTCATGGGCACCTCGTGTGCCTCCCGGACTCCGTTTTCTTGTATGTTACGTATTTTGGTCAGTAAAAAATCATTATATATACTCCCAAAGGTTTTGACCACCGTATCACGCAAATATCCTCTGTTTTTGTTTCGAGCTATTTCTGTTTCAGATCTAGAGCATCATGTCATCTCCAAGCGCTCCCAAGGACAAGTTTTTCGAGAGGGTTATCAACCCCTATCTCGCGGAGGTGTTGCATCACCCTCAAACCATTGAGATGCATGAGGGGGTGCTGCACATCTGCGATGTGGAGGGACCAAGGCGTGCTGGGAGCATGGAGACAAAGCTCGAAGCCATGGAGCAAGAAGTTTTCAAGTGTCAAGGGATGGTGGAGCGTGGACTCAATGCCAACCAGATGATGATCACGGAGTTCACCAACAACCACAAGCTGGATGCCAAAGTCATTGTGGAGACCATCTTCAAGCTTCAAGAGAAAATCGAGCACCTCCAAGCCCAGATTTATAACCTGCAAAACCAGAACTTTGAGTATGAATATAGATTCAAGCGAATGAGTTTGGCTGCAGATTTAAGGATCCCGGAGACTCGATCATCCTTTTATGATGGAGAGCCTATGCCTTGGAATATGGACGACAAGCCTACATCATCAACAATTCCCACTTCACCACCTCCAAAGAAATAATCACTTGGGTATGGGCACTCCCCTTGGCAACTTCCAAGCTTGGGGGAGGTGCCCGGGTATCGTATCACCATCACACTCCTATCTTTACCACTTTATTTAGTTCGATCCTTTTAGTAGTATCTTGATATAGTAGATTAAAGTTTTGATATCAAGTAGTTTTGAGTTTTGCATCAGGATCTCTTTATGTAATCGAGTCCGTGTGCTATCTACAATAAAGATTAGTGTTGAGTCAAGGGCTTTGCTTTGTTGCTATGATCTTGAGAAAGTAGACAGAACAGAAGAGTTCATATTGATCTTATGGATAGTGATAACTTCACACATAGAAAGTATGAGGCATAAAAAATTGTTGAGAGTTGATGAACGTAGCCTTGGTCATCGTTGCAATTAATAGGAAGTGATAAGGGAAGAGGGGTTCAAATATAAATATATTATCTTGGACATCTTTTATGATTGTGAAGAACTCATTAAGTATGACATGCTAAAAGAGTTGATGTTGGACAAGGAAGAGAACGTAATGGTTTATGTTTTCCGACATCTCAGTTAAAGTATATTGTCATTGACCTTCCAAACATGTTGAGCTTGCCTTTCCCCTCTTGCTAGCCAAATTCCTTGCACCAAGTAGAGATACTACTTGTGCTTCCAAATATCCTCAAACCCAGTTTTGCCATGAGAGTCCACCATACCTACCTATGGATTGAGTAAGATCCTTCAAGTAAGTTGTCATCCGTGCAAGCAATAAAAATTGCTCTCTAAATATGTATGACTTATTAGTGCAGAGAAAATAAGCTTTGTATGAACTTGTTGTGGAAGTAATAAAAGCGACGGATTGCATAATAAAGGTCCACATACAAGGGGCAATATAAAGTGGCGTTCTTTTGCATTAAGATTTCGTGCATCAACCCTAAACGCGCATGACAACCTCTGCTTCGCTCTGCGAAGGGCCTATCTTTTACATTATGTTTTTACTTTATGCTTGAGTCAAGGTGATCCTCACCTTTCCCCTTTTTCATTTTATCCTTTGGCAATCTCCTCGTGTGTGAAAGATCATGATACATATATCCAATTGGATGTAAGTTGGCATAGGCTATTATTGTTGACATCACCTAAAGGTGAATACGTTGGGAGGCAACACAATAAACCCCTATCTTTCTTAGTGTCCGGCTAAAACTTTATAACCACAAGTATTGTGTGAGTGTTAGCAATTATGGGAGACTATGAGATAGTTGAGTATGTGAGCTTGTTGAAAGGCTCTATTATTGACTCTTTCTGATGTTACGATAAATTGCAATTGCTTCAATTACTGAGATTATATTTTGTTAGTTCCCAATGAAGTTTATGAACCATACTTGACATTGTCAATTGCTTATTACTTGAGCATAGGAAATCATATGACAAAATCTATATATGTTACTGTTATTAGAATGATCATGATGCCCTCATGTCCATATTTTATTTTTATCGACACCTCTATCTCTAAACATGTGGACATATTTTTCGATTTCGGCTTCCGCTTGAGGACAAGCGAGGTCTAAGCTTGGGGGAGTTGATACGTCCATTTTGCATCATGCTTTTATATCAATATTTATTGCATTATGGGCTGTCATTACACATTATATCTCAGTACTTATGGCTATTCTCTCTTATTTTACAAGGTTTACCATGAAGAGGAGGAATGCCGGCAGTTGGAATTCTGGCTGGAAAAGGAGCAAACGTTTGAAACCTATTCTGCACAACTCCAAAAGTCCTGAAACTCCATGAAACAACTTTTTGGATTTATTAAGAATTTATGAGTGAAAGAAATAGGCCAGGGGCCCACACCCTGTCCAGGAGACAGGGGGCGCGCCCCCCTGTAGGGCGCGCCCCCCTATCTCCTGGGCCCCCTGGTGGACCTCCGACGTCCATCTTCTGCTATATCATCACTTTTACCCTGGAAAAAATCGGGGGCAAGCTTACGGGACGACACTCCGCCACCACGAGGTGGAACCTTGGTGGAATCAATCTAGGGCTCTGGCGGAGCTGTTCTGCCCAAGACACTTCCCTCCGGGAGGGGGAAATCATCACCAACGTCATCACCAATGATCCTCTCATCAGGAGGGGGTCAATCTCCATCAACATCTTCACCAGCACCATCTCCTCTCAAAACCCTAGTTCATCTATTGTATCCAATCTTGTATCAAAACCACAAATTGGTACCTGTGGGTTGCTAGTAGTGTTGATTACTCCTTGTAGTTGATGCTAATTGGTTTATGATAACCCACAAGTGTAGGGGATCGCAACAGATTTCGAGGGTGAAGTACAACCCAAAGTTATTGATTCGACACAAGGGGAGCCAAAGAATATTATTGAGTATTAGCAGTTGAGTTGTCAACTCAACCACACCTGGATAACTTAGTATCTGCAGCAAAGTATTTAGTAGTAAGAGTGGTATGCTAGTAATGGTAACAGTAGCAACAGAAAAGATAAATGTTTTTGGGTTTTTGTAGTAGTTGTAACGGTAGCAATGGAAAAGTAAATAAGCGAAGAACAATATGTGAAAAGCTCGTAGGAGCAATGGATCAGTGATGGATAATTATGCCGGATGCAATTCCTCATGCAATAGTTATAACATAGGGTGATATAGGACTAGCTCCAATTCATCAATGTAATGTAGGCATGCATTCCGTAAATAGTCACACGTGCTTATGGAAAAGAACTTGCATGCCATCTTTTGTCCTACCCTCCCGTGGTAGCGGGGTCCTAGTGGAAACTAAGGGATATTAAGGTCTCCTTTTAATAGACAACCGGACCAAAGCATTAACACATGGTGAATACATGAACTCCTCAAACTACGGTCATCACCGAGAAGTATCCCGATTATTGTCACTTCGGGGTTGTCGGATCATAACACATAATAGGTGACTATAGACTTGCAAGATAGGATCAAGAACACACATATATTCATGAAAACATAATAGGTTCAGATCTGAAATCATGGCACTCGGGCCCTAGTGACAAGCATTAAGCATAGCAAAGTCATAGCAACATCAATCTCAGAACATAGTGGATACTAGGGATCAAACCCTAACAAAACTAACTTGATTACATGGTAAATCTCATCCAACCCATCACCGTCCAGCAAGCCTACGATGGAATTACTCACGCACGGCGGTGAGCATCATGAAATTGGTGATGGAGGATGGTTGATGATGACGACGGCGACGAAGCCCCCTCTCCGGAGCCCCGAATGGACTCCAGATCAGCCCTCCCGAGAGAGATTAGGGCTTGGCGGCGGCTCCGTGTCGTGAAATGTGATGAAACTTTCTCCTTGATTTTTTCTCCCCGAGACGGTATATATGCAGTTGGAGTTGAGGTCGGAGGAGGTCCGGGGGGGCCACGAGATAGGAGGGCGCGCCCCTAGGGGGGGCGCCCCCCTGTCTCATGGACAGCCCGTGGGCCCCCTGACCTTGATTCTTTCGCCAAAAATTCTTATTAAATCTGAAAAGTGCCTCCGTGGATTTCCAGGACATTCCAAGAACTTTTCTTTTCTACACATAAAACAACTTCATGGCAGTTCTGCTGAAAACAGCGTCAGTCCGGGTTAGTTTCATTCAAATCATGCAAGTTAGAGTCCAAAACAACGGGTCTCCTGGTCTTTCCTCATCGACGTCCTTCGCCACCTGGGCTTCGGCAGACGTTGGATCGAGTGGATATCCATCCTCCTATCCACCTCCAGCACTCGGATCCTCATCAACGGGTCCCCTGGCCCTCCGATCGCACTCGCCTGCGGCCTGCGACAAGGAGATCCCATCTCCCCAATGTTGTTCACGATGGCCATCGATGTCCTCAACTCGTTGCTGGTGCACGCCCATCAGATCGGACTCCTACATCGACTCACTGCTCGGCATGCTGCTTTGAGTATATCCCTCTATGTCGATGACGTCGTCGTGTTCTGTCACCCCTCCGCCCGCGACCTACGGGTCATCCGGGAGTTGCTGCGAGTCTTCGGGGTATCGTCCGAGCTGCGCACTAACTTCTCAAAGTGCTCGGCCACGCCCATTCAGTGCAGCGATGACGAGATCGCTTGCATCCAGAGCGAGCTGGCTTGCGCGGTGGTTAACTTCCCCATCATCTACCTCGGCATTCCTCTCTCCATGCAGAAACCTTTGGCGTCCTCCCTGTAGCCCATCGTCGAGAGATTGTCCAAGAAGCTCTCCACATGGCACGCCACTCTCCTCTCCCGTGGCGAGCACCTCGCCCTGGTCCGTCACGTGCTCTGCGCAGTCCCCTCCCATATCATGGTCGCCATTGCACTCTGCCCTCCGATGCTCAAGCAGGTCAACCGCATCATTCGGGAATTTCTTTGGCATGGCAGAAAAGACACTCGGAGTGGGCATTGCCCCGTTAACTAGCAGCGCATCTGTCGCCCCTTCGAGCTTGGCGGCCTCGGGATACAGGATCTCCACCGCCAAGGCATTGCGCTGCGTGTGCGCTGGCTGTGGTTTCAACGTACGGACCCCACCAGACCTTGGGCGCATCTTCATCTCCCAAGCGACCCCGACGGCTACGCTATCTTCAGGGCCTCCACTACATGGGCCGTCGGCAATGGCCGGACTTGCCGATTTTGGACGGACCACTGGATCAATGGCCAGACTGTCTCCGACATTGCCCCTTCCCTCCTCCCCCTCGTTCCACGGCGCATGCGGAAGCGGCGGAGGCGCTCCACGGCCGCAGCTGGATCGCCGACCTCCACAGCGCCCTGACCCCTGGTGCACTCGCCGACTATGTGCATCTGTGGAGAACTCTCCGGCCCATCGCCCTCTCCAGCCTTCCCGACCGTCTGATGTGGAGATGGACCGTGAATGCCAAGTATTCGGCCAAATCATGCTACCTGGACCTATGCGTTGGCTCCACCGCGGCCCCATTCTGGAAGTTGATGTGGAAATGCTGGCCCCCCTTCGAGTCAAGATCTTCACATGGCTTGCTGACCTCGACCGTTGCTGGACCGCCGACAAGCTCGCTCGGCGCGGGCTTCCGCAGAACGACTGTTGCATCTTATGTGACCAGGCAATGGAGACCATGCAACACATCATCATCGGTTGTCCTTTCTCTCAGCAAATTTGGCACGATGTGCTCGCTTGGGTGCGCGCTACCCCGCCCCCCTCCGAACGGAGGCGAAGACCTCTTAACCTGGTGCACGACGACCATTGCTGGATCCCCTCCCGGTCTTCACAAGGGGCTAGCCACTTTGGTCACGCTCATAGCTTGGTGCATCTGGAAACACCGCAACCGATGCATGTTTGACGGTGACTCCCCCTCCGCCTCGAGGCTTCTTGCTGCTATCCAGGAAGAGGCTAGGACCTGGGCTCGAGCCGGTGCTCGCGGACTCAACTCTCTGTTGGCATAGGAGCGTAGCTTTTTGTTCTTGGGTTGAGCATCCCACCCCACAAAAAAGGCTCTACGGCTCTTCTTCGAGCATGCTAACCCCCCCCCCTGTATTCTCCCTACCTATCAATGAAATGATACGCACTTTTGCGTATTCGCGAAAAAAAACAAGGGCAAAAGTGTTTGGAAAAGTAGATACGTTGGAGACGTATCAACTCCCCCAAGCTTAAACCTTTGCTTGTCCTCAAGCAATTCAGTTGACAAACAGAAAGTGATAAAGAAAAACTTTTACAAACTCTGTTTGCTCTTGTTGTTGTAACATGAAAAACTAGCATTCAAGTTTCAGCAAATATTATGAACTAACCATACTCACAATAACACATAGGTCTCACAATTACTCATATCAATAGCATAATCAGCTAGCGAGTCATAATAATAAAACTCGGATGGCAACACTTTCTCAAAATAATCATAGCATGATATAACAAAATGTTATCTCGCTAGCCCTTTCTGAGACCGCAAAACATAAATGCAGAGCACCTTTAAAGATCAAGGACTGACTAAACATTGTAATTCATGGTAAAAGAGATCCAGTCAAGTCATACCCAATATAAACCAATAATAATGAATGCAAATGACATTGTGCTCTCCAGCGGGTGCTTTTAATAAGAAGGATGATGACTCAACATAAAACTAAATAGATAGGCCCTTCGCAGAGGGAAGCAGGGATTTGTAGAGGTGCCAGAGCTCGATTTTAAAATAGAGATTAAATAACATTTTGAGCGGCATACTTTCGCTGTCAACGCAACAACTATGAGATGGCTGTATCTTCCATACTACATGCATTATAGGCAGTTCCCAAACAGAATGGTAAAGGTTTATACTCCCCCAACCACCAACAAGCATCAATCCATGGCTTGCTCGAAACAATGAGTGCCTCCAACATACAACAGCCTTGGGGGAGTTTTGTTTAATTATTTTGATTTGCTTTGATCTTTTTGGATCATGGGACTGGGCATCCCGGTTACCGGCCCTTTCTCGTGAATGAGGAGCGGAGTCCACTCCTCGTGAGAATAACCCACCTAGCATGTAAGATATAGGCAGCCCTAGTTGAAACATGAGCTGCTCAAGCATACAAAACAGAATTTCATTTGAAGGTTTGGAGTTTGGCACATGCAAATTTACTTGGAACGGCAGGTAGATACCGCATATAGGAAGGTATAGTGGACTCATATGGAACACCTTTGGGGTTTAAGGAGTTTGGATGCACAAGCAGTATTCCCGCTTAGTACAGGTGAAGGCTAGCAAAAGACTGGGAAGCGACCAACTGAGAGAGCGACAACAGCCGTAACCATGCATTAAAATTAATTCACACCGGATACAAGCATGGGTAGGATATAATCCACCATGAACATAAATATCATGAAGGCTGTGTTGATTTGATTCAACTACATGCGTGAACATGTGCCAAGTCGAGTCACTCAATTCATTCAAAGGAGGATACCATCCCATCATACCATATCATAATCATTCTAATAGCATGTTGGCACGCAAGGTAAACCATTATAACTCATAGCTAATCAAGCATGGCACAAGCAACTATAATCTCTAAATGTCATTGCAAATATGTTTACTTCATAATAGCTGACTCAGGAACGATGAATCATCATATTTACAAAAACAAGAGAGGTCGAGTTCATACTAGCTTTTCTCATCCCAATAAGTCCATCATATATCGTTTATTGCCTTTCACTTGCACGACCGAACGAAGTGCATAATAATAAGAGTGCACGTGCATTGGACTAAGCTGGAATGTGCAAGCATTCAACTCAAGAGAGAAGACAAGTAATATGGGCTCCAAATATAAATAATCAATCATGCATATGAGAGCCACTAAGCATTTTCGATATGGTCTTCTCGACCCCCAAAAGAAAGAAAATAAAATAAAACTATTTACACGGGAAAGCTCCCAACAAGTAAAAGAAGAACGAGAAATCTTTTTGGGTTTCCATTTTAATTTCTACTACAAGCAAGGAAATTAAACTAACTAATTTTTTGGTTTTTCTTAAGGTTTATCAAACACACAAGAAGAAAACTAGAAAAAGAGATTTAAACTAACATGGATAATACAATGAAAGAGTATGAGCACCGACGACTAGTGTGTCAACATGAATGTAAAGTCGGTGAGAAATACGTACTCCCCCAAGCTTAGGCTTTTGGCCTAAGTTGGTTTAATACCAAGGACCGCCTGGCTGATATCCATAAGTGAAACTGGGATTGTACTGAGATGTAGAGGTAACGGCCTCCTAGGCAGCAGCGTGTTTGTGAGCTGCCCCCATTCCCCTCTCATATTCAGTGGCTTCTTCCCTAGTGATAACATATCCTCCTCTTGCCTAATAATCAAAAAGGTAGGGGGCAGGAAGAGTGACAGGGACGACGTTGCGTCTATCATAGATTAGTCGATAATGGAGGAATTGTTCATTCCTCTCAAGAAAATGATGATCAAACATAGCTTCTTTATCTAAATAAGCGGGAGGTACAATCATATCCCCCTCTCGTGGAGCTATATTAAGAAAATTTGCCACACGGGTTGCATAAATTCCTCCAAAGAAATTTCCCTTTTTACTATTATTATGCAACCTACATGCAACTATTGCCCCCAAGTTATAACCTCTGTAACCAGACACGGCACTCTTGAGGACACAAAGATCAGGGGCACACAAGTCACTTACTTCGTCCTTACCGTTAATGCATTTACCAATAAAGAGAGCAAAGTAATGTATAGCAGGAAAATGAATGCTCCCTATGGTAGCTTGTGTTACGTCCCTAGATTCTCCCACAGTAATACTAGCAAGAAAATCTCTAAATTCAGATTTGCGGGGATCATTGATATTACCCCACTGAGGGAGTTTGCAAGCAGTTGTGAAATCCTCTAAATCCATGGTATAAGATGTATCATAAATATCAAACATAACACTAGGAGAATTACGCGAAGAAATATATTCGAACCTCCGCACAAAGGAATCATTTAAATGATAATATTGAGGACACTTATCTTGTAAGAAGTCCTCCAGCTCGGCATTACGCACATACGCGTCAAATTCCTCCTTGAAGCCTGCTTCGACCATAAAATCATCGGATGGACACTCGCAAGCCCGTACATTTGCGTCCCTTGGCAAATTAACATCTTGTTCACGTATAGCAATCCTGGGCCCTTTCTTTGCCAAGGAACCACCTTGGTACATTCTTCTAAGCATATTTCTTTTTCTGAAAATTTCTAAAATTTTAGTAACTTCAAAATAAAAGTGCGTAAAACTAAACAATATTGATAGCAACTACTCCTACAAGTGCCTAGAGCCTATATCATGCATTGGAATTGCTTGGGACCTCAAAAATTTAACATGCAAGCTCAAGAACAGGGTCACCAAGGCAGCAAGGATTTGCAATGAATAAAGCACTAGAACAAAAACTAATTGGACCAATGGAGGAGTCACATACCAAGCAACAATCTCCCAAAGCAGTTTTGCGAATGGAGCTTTGAGCTAAGAGATCGAAAATCGCAGCAAAACGAGCTAGAACTCGTGCTTGAGCTGGATGGGGATTTTTTTGGTAGAAGATGAAGTGTGTGGGTGCTGGCATAAGTGGAGGGGATTCACCAGGGGCCCACGAGACAGGGGGCACGCCCTATAGGGGGGGCGCGCCCTCCTCTCTCGTGGCCTGGTGCTTGGCCCTCCTGTAGTGTTTTCAGTGCCTAAAATCCTCAAATATTCCAGAAAAAATCATACTAAATTTGCAGGGCATTTGGAGCACTTTTATTTTCGGACTATTTTTTATTGCACGGATAAATCAGAAAACAGACAGATAATACTATTTTTTTTCTTTATTAATTCTAAATAACAGAAAGTAAAAGGAGGGTACAGAAGGTTGTGCCTTCTAGTTTCATCCATCTTGTGGTCATCAAAATGAATCCACTAACAAGGTTGATCAAGTCTTGTTAACAAACTCATTCCGAATAACACGGAACCGGAGAAATTTTGAATAACACTAAGTTACCTCAACGGGGATATGAAAATCCCCAACAATAAGAATATCATACTTTTTCTTGACAGTAGGGAGAGGAAATTCAAAACCTCCAAAAATGATAGTTGGAACTTTTTCAATAGAATTGATGCTATGAACTTGAGATTGTTTCCTCGGAAAGTGTACCGTATGCTCATTACCATTAACATGAAAAGTGACATTGCCTTTGTTGCAATCAATAACAGCCCCTGCAGTATTAAGAAAAGGTCTACCAAGGATAATAGACATACTATCGTCCTCGGGAATATCAAGAATAACAAAGTCCGTTAAAATAGTGACATTTGCAACCACAACAGGCGCATCCTCACAAATACCGACAGGTATAGCAGTTGATTTATCAGCCATTTGCAAAGATATTTCAGTAGGTGTCAACTTATTCAATTCAAGTCTACGATATAAAGAGAGAGGCATAACACTAACACCGGCTCCAAGATCACATAAAGCAGTTCTAACATAATTTCTTTTAATGGAGCATGGTATAGTTGGTACACCCGGATCTCCAAGTTTCTTTGGTATTCCACCCTTAAAAGTGTAATTAGCAAGCATGGTGGAAATTTCAGCTTCCGGTATCTTTCTTTTATTTGTGATGATATCCTTCATATATTTAGCATAAGGATTTACTTTAAGCATATCAGTTAAGCGCATACGTAAGAAAATAGGTCTAATCATTTCAGCAAAGCGCTCAAAATCCTCATCATCCTTTGACTTGGATGGTTTAGGAGGAAAGGGCATGGGTTTCTGAACCCATGGTTCTCTTTCTTTACCGTGCTTCCTAGCAACAAAATCTCTCTTATCATAACGTTGATTCTTTGATTGTGGGTTATCAAGATCAACAGCAGGTTCAATCTCTACATCATTATCTTTGCTAGGTTGAGCATCAACATGAACATTATCATTAACATTATTACTAGGTTCATGTTCATCACCTGATTGCGTTTCAGCATCAAAAATAGAAATATCATTGGGATTCTCAGGTGTGTCCACAGTAGGTTCACTAGAAGCATGTAAGGTTCTATCGTTTTTCTTCTTCTTCTTCTTAGAAGAACTAGGTGCCTCTAAATTATTTTCTGAGAATCTTGCTCGATTATCTTAGTGTGTCCTTCAGGATACAAAGGTTCCTGAGTCATTCTACCAGTTCTAGTAGCCACTCTAACAGCAAAGTCATTTTTATCATTCAATTCATCAAGCAAATCGTTTTGAGCTTTGAGTACTTGCTCAGCTTGAGTAGCAACCATAGAAGCATTTTTGCTAACGCGGCGAAGTTCATCTTTAACTCTAGCCAGATTATCACCTACGCATCCTATCTCGAAAGCATTATTCTTTAACTCTCTACCAACATAAGCATTAAAACTTTCTTGTCTAGCCATAAAGTCATCAAATTCATCTAAGCATGGGCTATGAAATTTAGTAGAGGGTATTTCAACTTTATCGTATCTATAGAGAGAATTTGCCTTCACTACTTGTGTCGGGTTATCAAGACAATGTAGTTCTTCAGGCGATATATTCAGACCATGTATTTCTTCAATAGGAGGTAAATTCTTAACATCTTCAGCTTTAATACCTTTTTCTTTCATTGATTTCTTTGCCTCTTGCATATCTTCAGGACTGAGAAATAAAACACCTCTCTTCTTCGGAGTGGGTTTAGGAATAGGCTCAGGAGTTGGCTCAATTGGTTCAGGAATTACTTCAGGAACTGGCTCGGGAAGAGTCCAATTATTTTCATTAGTCAACATATTATTCAATAGTATTTCAGCTTCGTCGACTGTTCTTTCCCTGAAAACACAACCAGCACAACTATCCAAGTGGTCCTTGGAAGCATCGGTTAGTCCATTATAAAAGATATCAAGTATTTCATTTTTCTTAAGATGATGATCAGGCAAAGCATAAAGCAACCGGAGAAGCCTCCCCCAAGCTTGTGGGAGACTCTCTTCTTTGATTTGCACAAAATTATATATTTCCCGCAAGGCAGCTTGTTTCTTATGAGCAGGGAAATATTTAGCAGAGAAGTAATAAATCATATCCTGGGGACTACGCACACAACCAGGAGCAAGAGAATTATACCAAGTCTTAGCATCACCCTTTAATGAGAACGGAAATATCTTAAGGATATATAAATAGCGAGACTTCTCATCATGAGTAAATAGGGTGGCTATATCATTCAACTTGGTAAGATGTGCCACAACAGTTTCAGATTCAAGGCCATAAAAAGGATCAGATTCAACTAAAGTAATAATATCAGGATCAACAGAGAATTCATAATCCTTATCAGTAACACAGATAGGTGAAGTAGCAAAAGTAGGATCGGGTTTCATTCTAGCATTAAGAGACTGCTGCTTCCATTTAGCTAATAATTTCTTAAGATCAGATCTATCATTGCAAGCAAGAATTTCCATAGCAGCTTTTTCATTCATAACATAACCCTTAGGAACAACAGGTAAACATAATCATTGGGGGAACGTTCATCATCACTATCATCAATAGCATCTTCAATATTTTCATTCCCCCTAACTCTAGCAAGTTGTTCATCAAGAAATTCACCTAATGGCAAAGTAGTATCACGCACAGAAGTAGTTTCATCATGCATAGCAGAAGTGGCATCATCAATAACATGCGACATATCAGAATTCATAGCAGTAGCAGGTTTAGGTGTCGCAAGCCTACTAATAACGGAAGGAGAATCTAGTGCAGAGCTAGATGGCAGTTCCTTACCTCCCCTCGTAGTTGAGGGCAAAATCTTGGTCTTAGCGTCTTTCAAGTTCTTCATAGTGATCAACAGATATAAATCCCAAGTGACTCAGAGAATAGAGCTATGCTCCCCGGCAACGGCGCCAGAAATTAGTCTTGATAACCCACAAGTGTAGGGGATCGCAACAGCTTTCGAGGGTGAAGTACAACCCAAATTTATTGATTCGACACAAGGGGAGCCAAAGAATATTCTTGAGTATTAGCAGTTGAGTTGTCAATTCAACTACACCTGGATAACTTAGTATCTGCAGCAAAGTATTTAGTAGCAAGAGTGGTATGATAATAATGGTAACAGTAGCAACAGAAAAGATAGATGTTTTTGGGTTTTTGTAGTAGTTGTAACAGTAGCAACAGAAAAGTAAATAAGCGAAGAACAATATGTGAAAAGCTCGTAGGCAATGGATCAGTGATGGATAATTATGCCGGATGCGATTCCTCATGCAATAGTTATAACATAGGGTGATATAGAACTAGCTCCAATTCATCAATGTAATGTAGGCATGTATTCCGTAAATAGTCATACGTGCTTATGGAAAAGAACTTGCATGACATCTTTTGTCCTACCCTCCCGTGGCAGCGGGGTCCTAGTGGAAACTAAGGGATATTAAGGCCTCCTTTTAATAGAGAACCGGACCAAAGCATTAACACATAGTGAATACATGAACTCCTCAAACTACGGTCATCACCGAGAAGTATCCCGATTATTGTCACTTCGGGGTTGTCGGATCATAACACATAATAGGTGACTATAGACTTGCAAGATAGGATCAAGAACACACATATATTCATGAAAACATAATAGGTTCAGATCTGAAATCATGGCACTCGGGCCCTAGTGACAAGCATTAAGCATAGCAAAGTCATAGCAACATCAATCTCAAAACATAGTGGATACTAGGGACCAAACCCTAACAAAACTAACTTGATTACATGGTAAATCTCATCCAACCCATCACCGTCCAACAAGCCTACGATGGAATTACTCACACACAGCGGTGAGCATCATGAAATTGGTGATGGAGGATGGTTGATGATGATGACGGCGACGAATCCCCCTCTCCGGAGCCCCGAACGGACTCCAGATCAGCCCTCCCGAGAGAGATTAGGGCTTGGCGGCGGCTCCATGTCGTGAAACGTGATGAAACTTTATCCTTGATTTTTTTCTCCCCGAGATGGTATATATGGAGTTGGAGTTGAGGTCGGAGGAGGTCCGGGGGGGGCACGAGATAGGAGGGCACGCCCCTAGGGGGGGCGCGCCCCCCTGTCTCGTGGACAGCCCGTGGGCCCCTAGACCTTAATTCTTTCGCCAAAAATTCTTATTAAATCTGAAAAGTGCCTCCGTGGATTTCCAGGATATTCCGAGAACTTTTCTTTTCTACACATAAAACAACATCATGGCAGTTCTGCTGAAAACAACGTCAGTCCGGGTTAGTTTCATTCAAATCATGCAAGTTAGAGTCCAAAACAAGGGCAAAAGTGTTTGGAAAAGTAGATACGTTGGAGACGTATCGGTTTACTTGGTGGAAGATCATATGTTCAGATCCTTTATGCATATTATTACTCCTCTGATTATGAACATGAATATGCTTTGTGAGTAGTTACGTTTGTTCCTGAGGACATGGGTGAAGTCTTGCTATTAGTAGTCATGTGAATTTGGTATTCGTTCGATATTTTGATGAGATGTATGTTGTCTTTCCTCTAGTGGTGTTATGTGAACGTCGACTACATGACACTTCACCATTATTTGGTCCTAGAGGAAGGCATAGGGAAGTAATAAGTAGGTGATGGGTTGCTAGAGTGATAGAAGCTTAAACCCTAGTTTATGCGTTGCTTCGTTAGGGTTGATATGGACCCATATGTTTAATGTTGTGGTTAGGTTTACCTTGATACTCCTTTTTGTAGTTGTGGATGCTTGCAATAGGGGTTAATCATAAGTGGGATGCTTGTCCAAGTTAGGGCAGTACCCAAGTGCCGGTCCACCCACATATCAAATTATCAAAGTACTGAACGCGAATCTTACGAACATGATGAAAACTAGCTTGATGATAATTCCCAATGTGTCCTCAGGAGCTCCTTCTTCATTATTAGAATTTGTCCAGGCTTATCCTTTGCTACATAAAGGATTGGGCCACCTTGCTGCACTTTATTTACTTTATTTACTTTTTGCTAGTTACTATTTATCTTATCACAAAACTATCTATCACCTACTATTTCAGTGCTTGCAGAGAAAACCTTACTGAAAACCGCTTATCATTTCCTTCTGCTCCTCGTTGGGTTCGACACTCTTACTTATCGAAAGGACTACGATAGATCCCCTACACTTGTGGGTCATCAGGCGCCCCCAGCAAGGTAAGCTAAAGACATAAAAAGAAAGATACATGTCGCGGGGACTGACCCACATGGCCTGGGAATGATGCAGCCCTAAGGGCGCTCCCAGCTGAAATGAACTTGGGATATGTCACATGGTACCATTATAGGGGGGGTTATGGAGCAGCTTGGAGATGCGCGGTGAAGAGGCCGGCCCACCGGGGCCCTGAGCCTCGGGAGGCTCTGGGGGTCCAGGTGGTTCCTTGAGGACCGTCTCAATCTCTGCTAGGACAGCATGGTGCCTGGACTCCTGAGCTACCAGGATGCTCCGTAGGTGACGCTGGTAGGTGGCAATCGCGTTCGGCAGGCCAAAAGGCATGTGAACGTAGCTGTGCGGCGGACCCTCGCAACGTCCCACGTGCGAAGGCCAAAAGCGCTCCTGAGATGCGTCTCGGTTGAGCCCTGGGATGTCGATGCAGACGTGCAGCCCACCATCCTTGCCTGGATGGGAGGCCACGCCAGGCAAGAGGTGGTCATCGCGCATGACCCTTGCTTCCTGAAGCTCATGAGTGGTCTTGGTGATGAACTCCTGAATGTTGGGCTTTCCCTGCCCCGTGCCTTCCTGAGTGAAACGTGCCGCAAAGCACACCTCCAAGTGGTGCCCGAGCGCCTCCCTTGTGATATTGGCGAGGTCTGAGGCCCTCCAGAAGAGAGCCCCCGAGCCCTGCCCGAGGAGGGCGCCGGGCGCACCTTCCTATGCGATGGAAGAAGGCGCCCCAGGCACGGGCGCTGATCCTGCCGCAGCACCACCCGGGATGCCAACCTCCTGAGGCCTTGTGCGGAGCGGTTGCTTCTTCTTCTTGGGGATGGCCTCAGGAGGATTCTCGCCCTTGCTGTCTGGGTCCTCGACTGCTGCAGGTTGGAAGGCACGCTCGAGGGAGCACACCGCATCTCTCTCTTCGCAGAGGATCATGATGATTCCGCCGCTTCCTGGTATCTTGAGGATGTTGTAGCCGTGGTGGGTCACTGCCATGAACTTGGCCAGGGCCGGATACCCGAGGATGGCATTGTACGGCAAGTGGATGTGGGCGACGTCGAAGTTGATGATCTCGGTGCAGTAGTTGTCGCACTTTCCGAAGGTGACAGGGAGGCGGACCTGCCCTATCGGGGTGGTGGAACCGTCAGTAACTCCTGAGAAAGGCTTGCTAGGCTGAAGTTGATCATATGGCACTTGAAGGTTGAAAGTGCAACTATCCCTAGGTGGTTTTGGTAATTCGTAACAACATATAGCTCATTGAGCTAATGCTATTCCAAGACTATTATTTCAGATGAAGGCAGCAGAGTCAGAACAAGTCAGCAGAGCAGATTCACATGAGTGAGGGCACTAGTCCCTCAAGTACTTCAGATGAAGGTAGCAGAAGTACTCCTAGCAATTTGCCCAAAGCAGCCACAAGAGTAAGAAGGAAGAGAACATCTGACTCAGAGGATGAGGACTATGTGCCAGCTGAAGATGAGGCTACTTCCAAGAAGGTAGTGCTCAAGAGGGAGTACAGCTCAACTGCAGTAAAGCCAGGCATGAAGATCAAAAGGCCAACAGGAAGACAACCAATGTCCAAAGCCAGAGGATCAACTCAAGTATCTGAAAAGCCTGATCCCAAAGAGCCAGCTGCAGAAGGAAAGAAAAGGAAGGAAAGGGTCAAGAAGACCATAGCTATAGTTGTTGGTCAACCTTCCATAATGGAAGAGGGAGAAGAGGTTGCTGAACCAGCACCCAAGGCACAGAAGCTTATGGGTGATGTTATAAAGTCAGGGGCTGCAACATCAAAGCCCAAAGAAGCACCCAAAGCTGCCCCCAAGCCCAAGATTGCACCAAAGAGAAACACCAGGAGTATACCAGCAGCTGAGAAGAACAAGGCCCCAATGCCTAATGTTGCTGCTGAGGAAGATGGAGAAGGGCAGATCTTAAGGAAGCTCAAACCCAAGATTCCAGACCACACTGATGCTCATCTAGTTGCTGAAAATATGAAGCTAAGGAAGGATGCAGGGTTGAGGCTATGGAGATTGTCAGATCCATATGCCACCAGGAGAAGGACTGTTGTTGATTACAGGTTCCACACAAAGGAACAGTAGGACTTCTATGAGACAATCTTGTTGGATAAGATGCCTATAGTGTGTGATATGAGGTGGGTCAACTGGACCTACATGAAGGAAAATGAGGAACACTATCCTGGAGTGCAAGACAGTTTTCTTGCTTGTGGAGTTGTAGATTTTGTTGGGCAGAAGCTCGCCAACTGGAATGATGAACTCATTATGCAATTCTACTCCACAGCACACTTCTATCTAGATGAGAGGATAGTTTGGATGTCTGAAGGAACGAGATACCAGTCAACCATAGAGGAATGGGCAAGTCTAATCAATGCCCCAGAGGAGAGTGAAGATGACTTGGATGTATATGCCAAGAAGAAGATGGGACACAACTCTGTGTCACATATGTACAAGGAGATCCCAGACCAAGCTCTTGAGACTTTCTCGTTTGGGTCAGTCCATTTTCTTCTGTCAGGGCTACCAATGATCAACTGGATCTTAAGGCACACTCTTTTGCCCAAGTCAGGTGACCACAACATGATTAGAGGGCATGCTATTAACTTGCTACACATTTTTGATGTACCCCAGAAATTCAAGGTCATGAGTCTTATGGTTGAAACTATCAAGAGGACTGCATCAGATCAGAAGAGAAGTTGTGGATATGCCCCACAGATTCAGGAGTTGATTAACTCAAAGATGGGCACAGGAAAATATCAGTTGGATAAGGAACATTTTGCTCTCTATCCAGACTTTGAGGACAATCAAGTTGTCATGAATGAGAATGAACCATCATCAGTGCAAGCTCAAGAGAAGAAGGAGAAAGCAAGGAAAGAGAAGGCTCCCAAGATGCCAACTCAAGAGGAGGCATCTGAATACTTTTTGAAGAACAAACAGGAGCACCTTGGTTACTTGATTGCATCAACACTGAGGATTGAGAAGGGGTTGGACACCCTAACTCAAAACCAGGAGAGCCTGGAAAGAATCATGGAACAAAAATTCTATGATCTTGATGTCAAAGTAACTGAGATTCAGTCAGTTGTGGAACAGCTTCAGGATGACATGCAGGAGAGGAAGGGCAATACAACCACTGATGCATTTGCCAGAGTGCCTAGAGCTCAGAGGTCAGCTGCAGTGCCTGTGACAGACACAAGAGCCACATCATCTGCACCAGCTACAGCTCCTACAGCTCCAGTGCAAACAGCTTCAGCACCAACTCCTCCAGCTCCATCTACATCGACTGAAGCCTTCATTCTTGGAGTTATCCGGACACCACCACCACCTGAAGACCAAGCCTGAGAGTCGATCTAGCACTATGCATTTTCTATGAACTTTTTGGTAACTTGTTGCCAAAGGGGGGGGATGTATGCTTTTGTTCTCTCTTGTCTTCTTGGTTAAACTTTGGTTGCTTTTGATTGCTTGAGATACTATATGCAATTACCTATGAGACATTGATGATCATGTGTTTGATCATAAGCTACACTTATGCTTGTTATATGTTATTATCTTACCTATCCTTATATGATCATTCACTTTGCTTGGTGATGAGTGCATGTATTCGATCTTTATTATTTTGAGCGCTCCACCAAGATGTATGTGACATGGAAGAGTAACCCATGAGCCTAATTCCTTGTGCATTTGCAGTCCAAAGCAAATCTTAAAATATGCACAAATTTAGGGGGAGCTCTTGCTTATCACATACTTCTCAAAGTGATGATGTTTTTTTAATCTTATTATCATTTGTCGAAGCTTTGATCTATATGTTGTCATCAATTACCAAAAAGGGGGAGATTGAAAGTGCAACTATCCCTAGGTGGTTTTGGTAATTCATAAGAACATATAGCTCATTGAGCTAATGCTATTCCAAGACTATTATTTCAGGAAAGCTCAGTGAATGGCATGGCATGGATGATGAAAGTGGATCCCTCAAAATATCAAGGACAAAGGATTGGCTCAAGCTCAAAAGCTCAAGACTCTTCATTTTACATTCTAGTGATCCAAGATCACGTTGAGTCTATAGGAAAAGCCAATACTATCAAGGAGGGATGAGGTGTTGCTTAATGAGCCTCTTGCTTCATGTGCTTAGTGATATGCTCCAAATACCCTCAACTACTTTCCCACATCCACATATGACCTAAACCTAAAGTCAAAATCGGTCACACCGATTCTTTCTATCCACCGAGTTCAAATGTCATAGCCACTGCCACAAACCCTAGGCAAATCGGTCTCACCGATAGGGATCTCGGTCTCACCGAGATGGGATTGTAATCTCTCTGTTTCCCTTCGTAACGTTTCAGTCTAACCAAAGTGAGCGATCGGTCCCACCGAGATTGCAATGTAAACTCTCTGTTTCTCTTTCGTAACATTTCGGTCTCACCGAAAAGAGCGGATCAGTCCCACCGAGTTTACCTGACCAACTCTCTGGTTAGCCAATTACCAAAATCGGTCTCTCCGAGTTTATGTAATCGGTCTCACCGAGATTACGTTATGCCCTAACCCTAACCATATCGGTCGTACCAAGTTGCATGTCAGTCCCATCGAAAATCCTAACGGTCACTAGGTTTACTGAATCGGTCCGACCGAGTTTGTTGATTCGGTCCCAGCGAGATTGGTAAATTGTGTGTAACGGTTAGATTTTGTGTGGAGGCTATATATACCCCTCCACCTCCTCTTCATTCATGGAGAGAGCCATCAGAACAAACCTACACTTCCAACTTACCAGTTCCGAGAGAGAACCACCTACTCATGTGTTGAGGCCAAGATATTCCGTTCCTACCATATGAATCTTGATCTATAGCCTTTTCCAAGTTGCTTTCCACTCAAATCTTCTTTCCACCAGATCCAAATCCTATGAGAGAGAGTTGAGTGTTGGGGAGACTATCATTTGAAGCACAAGAGCAAGGAGTTCATCATCAACGCACCATTTGTTACTTCTTGGAGAGTGGTGTCTCCTAGATTGGCTAGGTGTCACTTGGGAGCCTCTGACAAGATTGTGGAGTTGAACCAAGGAGTTTGTAAGGGCAAGGAGATCGCCTACTTCGTGGAGATCTACCGCTAGTGAGGCAAGTCCTTCGTAGGTGACGGCCATGGTGGGATAGACAAGGTTGCTTCTTCGTGGACCCTTCTTGGGTGGAGCCCTCCATGGACTCGCGCGACCGTTACCCTTCGTGGGTTGAAGTCTCCATCAACGTGGATGTACGATAGCACCACCTATCGGAACCACGACAAAAACATCCGTGTCTCCAATTGCGTTTGAATCCTCCAAACCCTTCCCCTTACTTTCTTGCAAGTTGAATGATTTAATTTCCGCTGCTATATACTCTTTGCATGCTTGCTTGAATTGTGTGATGATTGCTTGACTTGTCCAAATATAGCTAAAATCTGCCAAACTCTAAAATTGGGAAAAGGTTAAGTTTTTAATTTGTCAAGTAGTCTAATCACCCCCCCTCTAGACATACTTCAAGGTCCTACAAGGGTTGTCGAACATCTCTATAGACAGGACGTTAAGCCCTGCGCCGCCATCGATGAGGGTCCTGGTGACTTGCACGTTGCTGATGACTGGTGAGCAGAGCATCGGGAGAACGCCAGCAGTAGTCGCACACTTGAGTTGATCTGACGAGCTGAAGGTGATGGCGCACTTGGACCACCTGAGCGGGCATGTGGCCTCGAGCTTGGGGAGGACTACATTCACTTTGTGAGTGAACTGCTTGAAGATGCACTGAGAGGCTGGGGCCTGAGCTCCGCCTAAGATGCAAGCGATAACACGTGGCTCCTGGAAGCCCCCAGGCCCCTCGTCCTGGTGGTGGTCATCATTCCTTCTTGGCGGTGGAGGCAGCGGAGGAAGGCCTGTGTTACCCTGCGAACGGTCCTCGCGAGGCTGATCCCTCCAGGCGCCCTCGCGAGGCTAGTCCTGCTAGTGATCCTCACGAGATGTCACGCCACTCCTGGCGAGGGCCACGGTCGTCCCATCATCCTCCTCCTCGGCCGTAGCCCCGGTCGTTGCGCTCGGGGCGTCGACCAAAGCGTCCTTCTCGCACGGCCCTGAGCTCTTGGCAGTCGTTGGTGTTGTGGGTGTGGAGGTTGTGGTAGGCACAGAATGGTCGGCTGCCCTTGGACGACTCTGGATGGTCCCTGCCGTGCTTCATGTCTGGTTCCGCCACGAGCACAGCCGCTCCCTTGCGCTTCATGTCCTTGGCCTTGGCCTTCTTTTCTTCAGGGTCAGCAGCAGGAAGCTCGAGGAGGGAGAGTCGTCCTTCCTCAGCCCTTGTGCACTTGGTTGCCAGGTTGAATAGCTCCAGGGATGTGCACAACTCCTCGTGCATGGAGAGCTCCTCCTTCATCTTGACATCACGGACGCCATCAGAGAATGCTGAGATGATGGCCTTGTCCGTCACCTTGGGGATCTTGAGGCGGACGATGTTGAAGCGCTGGATGTATTTCTACAGGGTCTCCCCAGGCTGTTGCTTGATGCGGCACGGGGCACCCGCTGCCGGGGGACGGTCGCGAGTGCTCTGGAAGTTGGCGATGAAGCAGCTGCGCATCTCGTCCCAGGAGGAGATCGAGCTGGGAGGCAGGTTGAGGAGCCATGAGCGGGCATCGTCCTTGAGTTCCATGGGAAACCAATTCGCCATGACTTTCTCGTCGCCATTGGCCGCCTCGATGCTCAGCTCGTAGAGCTACAAGAACTCCGCAGGGTCGGGGGTGCCGTCGTAGCAAGGAGGTAGGTCCGTCTTGAAGTTGCCCGGCTAGGCGACGCTACGCAGCTCGGGGGTGAAGGTGCGGCAACCTGTTGTGGTCACCAGGGCCCTTTATTGACGCGGAGCTTGCTCTTGATGGTACCCGCGCACCACTGCCATAGGCAGCACACGGTCTTGACGCGCCGGTGCAAGAAGCACGGGGGCGCCTTCTTGAGGCCGAGGGATTTCTTGACAGCTTCCTTCTCCTCGCACGGGCGCCGGGCATGGTGGGTCACGCGCAGGGGCCGCGTGCCTTGGCGTTAGGGCGCCGTCTTGGGGGAGAGGTGGTGGAGGCGCTCCATGAGCTACGTCGCCCATACCTGGCGGAGGGCGAGGCAGCGAGAGAGACGGCGCGGGAGAGCCCCCTGCGGTGCTGACGAGCTCGGTGGTGCGAGCGAGCCATTCCTCGTAGAGGTCGTCGACGGGGCAGCAATGCAGGAGCTCACGTGCCATGAGCAGCGCGACCTGCGTGTCCGCGAGGGCGCGACGAGCATGGGACGACGAACCAGCTGGGGTCAGCAACAGAGTGGCGGTGTGGCCTTCCTGCCGCACCGAGGGGTGCAGCAAGGATGCTTGCTGCTCGTTCCCCGCCGGGTCGGTGGCGGCGTTGGCGGCAGGCGACGGAGAACGACGAGGAGCTCCGCCGACAGGAGCCGTCTGGGTGACGCGTGCGGCGAGAGTGGCCCGGCGCGCAGCACGGCCTCGGCGGGCGTCCGACATGGATGCGACGAAGCGATGGGACGCGGCAGCGGAAGGAAGATTTCTGCGCACCCCTACGTGGCACGCCAAATGTCGAATATCGGGTTTCGTCAAAACCCTTGAGGTTCGAACACTGGGGTGCGCATGAAGATTTCCCCTACCAAAATACGCCCTCAGCCTCGCCGCGGTCTCTGAGCTAGCTCGATGAACGCACAACACAAGAGACACAAGATTTGTACAGGTTCGGGCCACTGTTGTGGTGTAATACCCTACTCATGTGTGCTGGTGGTGGATTGCCTCTTGGGATGGTGATGAATAGTATAAGGGAAGAACAGCCTCCTGAGGAGAGGTGTTCTTGTGCTTGGCGACCTTGAGTGGGTGAGGGTGATCTGAATCAGTTGCCCCGTCTACTGTGGTGGCTAGCCCTATTTACAGAGGCACTGGTCCTCTCCCCAAATATTGAGTGGGAAGGGATCCAACAACGGCCATTTTGAAAGGGACAGCTAGTACAAGCTATCCTGACTAAAGGTGGTCTGCGCCTGCCAAAGGCACTGGTGGTGACGCCGTCGTGGAGTCCACGGTGACCTCCGTCCTGCTGTCCTGCTGGTCTTGGTCTTGTTGCACCGATATAGAAACCTTTGCATGATGCCTTGGTACTCCGCACCTACACTTGCCCCCTTAGCACCAAAGGGGAAACAAGGACACTGTGTGCACTGGCGCCCTCCTGCCTCGATCATCATGGCTTGCGTCACGGGAACCTCGCGAGGTACCCCTTGCCTTGATCTCTCCGCCTCCTGGCGAGCCTTCCTGGTGAGGCCGCTCCTGAGGAGGCCTTGCTCGTCCGCCCCCGCGAGGCTTGGCCCCTCGCGAGGGTCTCGAGTATTGGTTGATGAAGACGGGCCGTACTGGGACACTGGTGGAGCCATGCCGTGGGCCGCAGGCAGGCAAGTCTGGGGACCCCCGTTCCCAGAATGCCGACAATATTTTAGTAGGTGTGTGCTTATTCAATTAAAAACTTCAATATAAAGAGAAAGGCATAACACTAACACCGGCTCCTAAATCACATAAAACGGTTTTGACAAAACTTCTTTTAATGAGCATGGTATAGTAGGTATTCCTGGATCTCCTAACTTTTTAGGTACTCCACCTTGAAAGAATAACTTGCAAGCATGGTGGAAATTTCAGCTTCACGTATCTTTCTTTTCTTACTGACAATACCTTTCATGTATTTAGCTTAAGGAGGCATTTTCAAAATATCAGTCAAGCGTGTGCACAAAAACATAGGTCTAAGCATTTCAACAAAGCGCTCAAAGTCCTCCTCATCCTTATTTTTTGGAGTCTTAGTGGGAAAAGACATAGGTTTTTGAACCCATGGTTCTCTTTTCTTACCATGTTTTCTAGCAATGAAATCCCATTTATCATATATTTTATTCTTAGGAGGTGCTTTATCAAGATCAACAACATGTTCTATTTCTACATCATTATTAGGTTCCCTATCATTACCTGGTTGACCATCAACATGAACATCATCATTATCATTATCACTAGGTGGGTGTTCATTACTAAATTGTGTTTCAACATCAGAAATAGAAACATCATTATGATTCTCAGAAGGTTTTTCTACCGCATGTTCACTAGAAGCATGCAAAGTTCTATCATTTTTATTTTTATTTTTGTTCTTAGATGAACTAGGTGCATTAATATTAATTCTCGGAGAATCTTGCTCAATTCTCTTAGGGCGACCTTCGGGATATAGAGGATTCTGAGTCATTCTACCTCCTCTAGTCATTTACCCTAACAGCACGACCATTCATTTTATTATTCATCTCATTAAGAAAATCATTTTGTGACTTAGCAACTTGTTCTAGCTAAGTAAGAACCATGGATGAATGTTTACTCAAACCTCTAACATCATTAGCAATCCTAAACATTAAATCACTCAAACGATCTATCATGAAGGCATTTCGTTTCAATTGATTACTAGCATACATATTGAAATCTTCTTGCTTAACAATGTAATTATCAAATTCATCCACGCATTGACTAGCAGATTTATTATAGGGAATATCACCCTCATCGAATCTATAAGGAGAATTTTCCTTTACTACCTACATCGGGGTATCGATTCCATGTATTTCTATAATAGGTGGTAAATTCCTAACATCTTAAGCTTTAATACCCTTTTCTTTCATAAATTTATTTACTTCTTGCATATCTTCTAGACCGAGGAATAGAATACCTCACTTCTTTGGAGTTGGTTTAGGTGGTGGTTCAGAAAGTGTCCAGTCATCAGCATTTCTTAATATATTATTCAGTAGTTCTTTAGCCATTTCAATAGTTTGTTCCCTAAAAACACAGCTAGGACAACTATCTAGGTAGTCCCTAGAAGCATCAGTTAGTCAATTATAAATATATCAAGTATTTAATTTTTCTCAAGAGGATGATCAGGCAAAGCATTTAGTAACTGGAGAAGCCTCCCCCGAGCTTCAGGGAGATTCTCTTCTTCGATTTGCACAAAGTTAAATCTTTCTTGTAAGGCAGCTTATTTCTTATGAGTAGGAAAATATCCTACGGACTACGCACACAACTAGGAGCAAGAGTATTAAACCATTTATTAGCATCACCCTTTAATGAGAAAGGAAACAACTAAAAATATAATAGTAACGAATTTTTTCCTCATGAGCAAATAGGGTGGCTATATCATTTAATTTGGTAAGGTGTGCCATAACCGTTTCAGTTTTATAACCATGAAAGGATCAGATTCAACCAAAGTAATTAACTCTCGGTTGATAGAGAATTCATAATCCTTATCAGTAACAAAGATAGGAGAATTAGCAAACTTAGGATCATATTTCATTCTCTCTATCAATGTTTTTCCTTTCTGCTTACTCAACAATTTCTTAACATCATATCTATCATTACAAGCAAGAAATTCTCTAGCTATCTCCCCATCCATAACGCAACCATTAGGTATCTTAGGTGTTTCAATTCTAGTAGGAGAGCTAGGCATAATAGGTGAATCATTATTTCATCAGTTTCAACATTTTCAAGCTCTTCAGCCTTAGGAATTTTTTCATCAAGAAATTCACCTACTAGCACAGTTTCATCAAGTAGAGTGCTAGCATCATCACAAGTTACATTTATAGCAGAAGTAGTATCATAAATTATTTGCGGCATATTAGATTGAATAGCAGGTGGTGGTGTTGTAAGCCTACTTAAAACAAAAGGTGAATTAAGTGCAGAGCTAGATGCAGTTCCTTACCTCCCCTCGTCTTAGAGGGTACGATCTTGGTCTTAGCATCTTTCAGATTCTTCATAGTGTAAAATCCCAAGTGAACTCAATAAATAGAGCTATGCTCCTCGGCTACAGCACCAAAAAAGGGTCTTAATAACCCACAAGTCTAGGGGATCGCGACAGTCGTCGAGGATAGTAGTTCACCCAAATTTATTGATTCAACACAAGGCGAGCCAAAGAATATTTATGAGCCTTAGCAGTTGAGTTGTCAATTCAACCACACCTGGAAATTATATTTCTGCAGCAAAGTGTTTAGTGGCACAGTAGTATGATAGTTTTGATAGTAGCATTAGCAATAGCAATAGTAACAGGAACATGAATACTAGCAGTTTGTGATGATTGTAACAGCAGCAACAAAAAAAGTAACTTAGCAAAAACCAATATGAGAAAAGCATAGGCATTGGATCAGTGATGGATAATTGTGTTGGATTGACATTCATCATATAACAATCACAACCTAGAGCAATACACAATAGCTCCAATTCATCAATGTAATGTAGGCATGTATTCTATATATAGTCATACATGCTTATAATAAGAACTTGCATGACATCTTTTGTCCTACCCTCCCATGGCAGCATGGTCCATAAGGAAACTAAGTGAAAACGAAGGTTAACTCCCAAAGGGGGTGAATGGGAGATTTTTAGAAATTCATCAAACTCTGAAGAATTTGACGAAGATCGGAGTGAAGAAATAGAAACGCAAAGGAAACTAAGTCATCATAGAATCAGAGTGCATGCACACATGATGCGTAAGAGTGAAGAACATGCACGTACAAGCATGAATAATATGAACTGAGGAAATGAAAGATAACATGGTGAAATTCTTCAGTTCAAATTTCTCAGAAGATAGATCACAGATTCTCCAGCAGCGGAATAATGTAAGAGAGGGTGAGGAATATGAAACCAGGTTAGCTCGGTGAAGACACAACAATTTGGTAGACCAGTTCCAGTTGTTGCATCAACTGTACGTCTGGTTGAGGCGGCTGAGTCACAACTCAGAGGACATGCAGTCCTCATTGTATTCCTCTTGAGCTAACGTCACTTAGTTCTCTCCCAATGACTCGTGGTAAGTCTTCAAGGTAGACTTCCAAAACCTTCACAGACTTGTTCACCCGCACACCACAATGGCTCTTGGTGTACTCAGAACTTGATGCCTAACTATCTAGAAGAATGACAGTCTTCAAAGGTAACAGGCGTCGGACCATACAGATCGATCTCTTCAGTGATGCTCAATCACTTTGGCTCTGGGTTTTTCCTAACTTAGGATTATCTCAAAATCTTCAGAGGATGGGTTGCTCTCAGATGACACGTTTCAAGTTCTCTTGGAGCAGCCAACTAACAGGTGGTTATGAGGGCGGCTATTTATAGCCAGGGGCAACCCGACATGAATTGTCATAAATGCCCTTTCTTGATTCCACCATTCTCAGGATAAGGATCCACTCGACAGCTGGCCCACGTTGCAACAATGGTAAGAATTTAAACTCTCAAATTCGCCGGGGCACTCAATTTCCTTACGATAGGGAGGTCGCACTGGCGAACTCCTAACTACTCAGCCTGACCAAATTTGTGAGCGACCAAATGAACTTTGTCACTGTCACTAGTAAATGCGTCAGCTATCCGGAGATTTCCAAAGGCTTCACTCAAAGCGGCTTGTGTATGAGTAGGTTTGAGTAAGTTTGAGCATGACTTTGGAAATGTGAAATATGTTTCACCTAGACCCATTTTAACAGTACGGGTTTTCCTATGACTCAAATAAGAACAAAAGAAACTACAAAAACAAAAGTCTTCAAGCTTCAAATTATTCACATCAATTTCTTCAAAGGTCGTACCAATTTCATCACCCAATTCTTCACTTGAAGAAATCCATTTTAGGGGGCGTCTTCCATGTGTTAAACCAAATATTTAGAGACTCTATCTCATGTGTATACTCACAAATACATTAGTTCCTCAACATATTTGTCTTCAATAGTCCAAAACCACTAAGGGGGCACTTGATGCACTTACACTAAGTGATATTAAGGCCTCCTTTTAATAGAGAATTGGAACAAAGTTTTAACACAGAGAGAATACATGAACTCCTCGAATTACAGTCATCCTTGGAGAGTATCCCAACTATTGTCACTTTGGGGTCTATGAATCATAACAATAAAAAGTGCATATAACTAGCAGATAGGATCAAGAACTCAAATATATTCATTAAAACATAGAGGGTTCGGATCTGTAATCATGGCACTCAGGCCCTAGTGACAAGCATTAAGCATAGCAAAGTCGTAGCAACATCAATCTCAGAACATAGTGGATACTAGGGATCAAGCCCTAATAAATTGACTCAATTATATGACAAATCTCATCCAACTCCATCAATGTCCATCAAGCCTACGAAGCAAATACCCACTCCCGATGGTGAGCATTGATAACCCACAAGTATAGGGGATCGCAACAGCTTTTGAGGATAGAGTATTCAACCCAAATTTATAGATTCGACGCAAGGGGAGCCAAAGAATATTTGTAGGTATTAGTAGTTGAGTTGTCAATTCAACCACACCTGGAGATTAAATATCTGCAGCAAAGTGATCAATAGCATAGTAATATGATAGTTTGATAGTAGTAGTGATGATAGCAATGGTAACGGTAACAGCAATAACAGTTTTGTAGCAGTTGTAACAGTAGCAATAGCAATAGTAACTTAGTAAGAACAATATGTGGAAAAATCGTAGGCATTGAATCAGTGAATTTGTTGGATAATATTCATCATATGACAGTCATAACCTAGGGCGACACAGAACTAACTCCAGTTCATAAATATAATTTAGGCATGTATTCCGTAAATAGTCATATGTGCTTATGGAAAAGAACTTGCATGGCATCTTTTATCCTACCTTCCTGTGGCATCGGGGTCCATAAGGAAACTAAGGGATATTAAGGCCTCCTTTTAATAGAGAACCGGAACAAAGCATTAACACACAGTGAGTACATGAACTCCTTAAATGACGGTCATCACTGGAAAGTATTCCAATTACTGTCACACTAGTGTTTACATGTCATAACACGTAATAGGTGCATATGACTTGCACGAGCAGATCTAGAACATAGATATAATTGTGAAAACATAAACTGTTCAGATCCAAAATCATGGCACTCGGGCCCTAGTGACAAGCATTAAGCATAGCAACATCAATCTCGGAACATAGTGGATACTAGGGATCAAGCCCTAACAAAACTAACTCGATTACATGATGAATCTCATCCAACTCCTCACCGACCAGTGAGCCTACGAAGGAATTACTCACTCCCAATGGGAGCATCATGAATTGGTGATGATGAAGACCGAAGATTCCCCTCTCCAGAGCTCCATACGGGTTCCAGGTCTGGCCTCCCGATGAAGAACATGAGGTGGCGGTGGCTCCGTATCATGAAACACGATGAAACTTCGCCCCCTATTTTTTTCTCCGAAAATAGGAATTTATAGTGTTGGAATTAGGGTCAGTGATGGCTGATGTCTACTACGCAACCTTCTTCTTGTAGACTCATGTTGGGCCTCCAAGCGCAGAGTTTTGTAGGACAGTAGCAAATTTTCATCAAGTGGATGACCTAAGGTTTATCAATCCGTGGGAGGCATAGGATGAAGATGGTCTCTCTCAAACAACCTTGCAACCAAATAACAAAGAGTCTCTTGTGTCCCCGACATACCCAATATAATGGTAAATTGTATAGGTGCGCTAGTTTGGTGAAGAGATGGTGATACAAGTGTAATATGGATGGTAGATATAGGTGTTTGTAATCTTAAAATATAAAAACAGCAAGGTAGCAAGCGATAAAAGTGAGCGAAAACGGTATTGCAATGCTTGGAAACAAGGCCTGGGGTTCATACTTTCACTAGTGCAAGTTCTCTCAACAATGATAACATAATTGGATCATATAACAATCCCTCAATGTGCAATAACGAGTCACTCCAAAGTTCCATAGCAGAGAACAAACAAAGAGATTATTGTAGGGTACGAAACAACCTCAAAGTTATTCTTCTTATCGATCTATTGGGCTATTCCTTTAAGTGTCACAAACAGCCCTAGAGTTCATACTAAAATAACATCTTAAGACACACATCAATCAAAACCCTAATGTCACCTAGATACTCCAATGTCACCACAAGTATCCGCGGGTTTAATTATATGATATGCATCACACAATCTCATATTCATCTATTCAAACCAACACAAAGGACTACATAGAGTGCCCCAAAGTGTCTACCGGAGAGTCAAGACAAAAACATGGGCCAACCCCTATGCGTAAGTTCACAAGGTCACAGAACCCGCAAGTTTATCACCAAAACATACATCAAGTGGATCACGTGAATACCCCATTGTCACCACAGATAAGCACATGCAAGACATACATCAAGTGTTCTCAAATCCTTAAAGACTCAATCTGATAAGATAACTTCAAAGAGAAAACTCAATCCATTACAAGAAGGTAGAGGGGGAGAAACATCATAATATCCAACTCTAGCAAAGCTTGCGATACATCAAGATCATGCCAAATCAAGAACACGAGAGAGAGAGATCAAATACATAGCTACTGGTACATACCCTCAGCCCTGAGGGTGAACTACTCCATCCTCATCATGGAGAGCGCCGGGATGATGAAGATGGCCACCGGTGATTTTGCCCCCCTTCGGCATGGTGCCGAAACAGGGTCCCAATTGGTTTTTGGTGGCTAGAGAGGCTTGCAGCGGTGGAACTCCCGATCTAGGTTTCTTTTCGGGAGTTTATGTATTTATAGAATTTTTTGCGTCGGATTAATGCCAGGGGGGTCCACGAATCAACGACAAGACTGGAGCACCCTCCCGGGGGGATAGGGCGCGCCCTTCGTCCTTGTGATTGACTCGGGACTCATGTGGCCCAAATCTTTTTCTTCAGGGGCTTCTTGTGTTCCAAAAAAATCACCGTAAATTTTCAGCTCATTTGGACCCCGTTTGGTATTCCTTTTCTGTAAAACTCAAAAACAAGGGAAAACAGAAACTGGCTCTGGCACTGGGCTCTAGGTTAATAGGTTAGTCCCAAAAATCATACAAAATAGCGTATAAATGCATATAAAACATCCAAGATGGATAATATAATAGCATGGAACAATCAGAAATTATAGATACGTTGGAGACGTATCAAGCATCCACAAGCTTAATTCCTGCTCGTCCTCGAGTAGGTAAATGATAAAAACAGAATTTTTGATGTGGAATGCTACCTAACATATTTATGAATGTAATTATCTCTATTGTGGCAAGAATATTCAGATCCATGAGATTCAAAACAAAAGTTTAGTGTTGACATAAAAATGATAATACTTCAAGCATACTAATAAAGCAATTATGTATTCTCAAAATAACAGGGCCAAAGAACGTTATCCCTACAAAATCATATAGTCTGGCTATGCTCCATCTTCATCACACAAAATATTCAAATCATGCACAACCCCGATGACAAGCCAAGCAATTGTTTCATACTTTTGATGTTCTCAAAAAATTTCAACTTTCACGCAATACATGAGCGTGAGTCATGGACATAGCACTATAGGTGGGATAGAATATGGTGGTTGTGGAGAAGACAAAAAGAAGGAGACAGTCTAACATCAACTAGGCGTATCAACGGGCTATGGAGATGCCCATAAATACATATCAATATGAGTGAGTAGAGATTGCCATGCAATGGATGCACTAGAGCTATAAGTGTATGAAAGCTCAAAAAAAAACTAAGTGGGTGTGCATACAACTCGGTGCTCACGAAGACCTAGGGCAATTTGAGGAAACCCATCATTGGAATATACAAGCCAAGTACTATAATGAAAAATTCCCACTAGTATATGAAAGTGACAACATAGGAGAATCTCTATCTATCGGTGTACTAGAGTAGGGGTACCCTAGTACCCCGAACTTGTGCACGGGCAGTCGCAGCACCCCGCGGCAAGGCTTGCCGGGTGACCGCCAAGGTCCTCCGTGGTTCCTTTGGAGCCATTCAAGAACAAAGTATTCAAGCCAAGGAGACAAGGCCCCGGCAAGAGGAGCTTGCCGGGAAGGCCAACCAAGGCATCTCAAGGAACTTGCCACGACGCGCCACGCGTCCCGGCAAGGCCCGGCGAGCGACAAGCTTCCGGACGCGAAAGACAACGACCGCGGCAAGGCGCTTGCCGCGGCAAGCTACCACTCTGTACCCACACTCCAGCACATCCACCAACGTGTCGCCCTGGGGCCTTTCCAGGCGCGCGTGGCGAGAGGCTGTGCAGCCAGCGGTGCGCGGTGGCAAGCGACGCTGACAAGATTGCCATCGTGGCGAGCGGTGGCATCCCTGACGGTCCCTTTTTGCACTATTTGGGCGACACAGACGGGCATTTAATGCCTTTGTCCCCTGCCGTCAGGGTTAGGTATGATACACTGTACAGGTGGTTGTACCAACCGCAATTCCTTTTCCATTTTTACCCTTATCTACGTTGCCACCTGTCGGTGACCCCTTCAGCATATAAAAGGAGGCCCATGCGCAACGTAGAGGGGGGTTCGAAGGCAGAAAAACACTCACGCTCGGTCTCGTTAGCAGCTAGTGTGTACTGTAGCACTCAGCGCTCTCAAGCAAGAACTCAATACACTTAGACATGCAGCAGTAGGAGTGTTATCTCTCCGGTGAGCTCCGGAGCTGGGTAAACTGCTCGTGTGCTTCGCCTCGATCCGCTCTTCGTGTGATCTCCGCCCCCCCCCCCCCCCGCCGAACCGAAAGGGGCTCGGTCCGCCGGTCCCATAGGTGTTCGTGAATCAGTTTCCCCTACCTTCGCTTCCGCAGCAGCCGCTCCTCCTCAGGCTCGTCGCTGCTGCTTCTTGGCGCATTGACCAGCGTCAGCCCAGCGGAGGCGAGCACCTCTCCATCCAAGATCTCTCCTTCGACCGGCGCCCTGGAGCTTGACGCCCAGGGGAGCTTGATGAAGATGCCATCGCCGGCCTTCAAATAGGCGCCGGGCTGGGGCTCTTCGGAGCCTGGCGCTGCAGCAGCGGCAGAGGGATCAGCGGTCGGTGTAGCGCCTGACGCTCCTGCGGCCTCGGGGCCATCAGTGCGATCGTCGGATCCCTCGCCAGCTTCTGCGGAGGCAGCTTTGGCGGCCTCTTCGCCGGCGGGATCTTCAGCGCCGGCTTCTCCTTCGATGGCAACGGCGTCGTCGGTATTGCTGCGCGCGTTCTCCTCGCCGGCGACCTTGGTTTCCATTGGCTCCGTGGCAGATGGATCTGACGAACGGAAAAAGGAGAAAAGTCAAGCAAATATCCAAAAAGAAAATCAGAAGAAGAAGAACCCAGGGGAAGTTTTCAAGCAAGAGGATTACCTGTACTAGGATCTGCTGTCATGGTCTCAACCATCGGAGGGTCGCTAGTGCCATCCCTTGCCGGAGAACTGTCCCTTGCCGGAGAATTCTCCCTTGCCGGAGAACTGTCCCTTGCCGGAGAATTCTCCCTTGCCGGAGAACGCTCCCTTGCCGGGGAATCCTCCCTTGGCGGTGTAGTCGAAGCAGATGGCATTTCGGGAGCAGCTTCTCGGGTTCTTTGTGTCTCAGCAGGGAATTGAAGCCAATCCCGACAAGATCAAGGCCATTGAGCAGATTGAAGCACCAAAGTGCGTCAAGGATGTACGAAGACTTGCTGGTTGCGTAGCTGCTCTCAGCAGGTTTATCTCTAGGTCTGCTGAGCGCGCCCTGCCATTTTTTAAAATATTGAAAAAGGCAGGACCAATGAAATGGACTCCGGAAGCGGAGGCTGCGCTGCAGGACTTAAAGAGATACATGTCCTCCACTCCAACACTTGTCGCACCTAGCCACAAGAGAAGTTGCTGCTATATATAGCGGCAACCAATCAAGTGGTTAGTGCTGCGTTAGTAGCGGAGAGGGAGGCGGATGATGAGCCAGCAACCACGGCAGCTGCATCCAGCAACAAGCAGGGGACTTCACCGGCAAACTCTGGTCCCGACAAAGATGGATCTGCGCAGGCGCGTGAGAAGATGCAGAAAAGAATGGTGCAGCGCCCAGTTTACTTTGTCAGTTCCCTTCTGCAGGGGCTAGGTCAAGGTACTCTGGTGTGCAGAAATTGCTTTTCGGCCTTCTCATGGCCTCGAGAAAGCTGCGCCATTACTTCCAAGCACATGAGATCACAGTCGTCACTCGTTTTCCGCTGAAGAGGATACTGCAAAATCCAGAAGCAACAGGCAGGATTGTCGAGTGGGCACTGGAACTGTCAAGCTTTGGCCTCAAGTTTGAGAGCACTTCAACTATCCAAAGCAGAGCATTGGCGGAGTTCATAGCAGAATGGACGCCAACACAAGATGAAGAAATTCCAGAAACGAGCATCCCCGTCAAGGAAGCAAGCAAAGAGTGGCTGATGTACTTTGATGGTGCCTTCTCGCTGCAAGGCGCCGGTGCGGGCGTGCTACTTGTTGCACCCACCGGAGAGCACCTCAAGTACGTAGTCCAGATGCACTTTCCCAAGGAGCAAGCAACGAACAATACCGCAGAGTATGAAGGTTTGCTTGCCGGTCTCAGGATCGCAGCAGACCTTGGGATCAAGAAGCTCATTGTCAGGGGTGACTCACAGCTTGTCGTCCGCCAAGTGAACAAGAATTATCAGAGTCCGTTGATGGAAGCTTACGTTGATGAAGTGAGAAAGCTAGAAGAGCACTTTGACGGCCTACAGATGGAACATGTTCCAAGAGCTCAGAACGACATTGCCGATGGCCTGTCGAAGTGCGCCGCACTTAAGTTACCTGTGGAACCAGGGATCTTTGTGCTCAAACTGACTCAACCGTCTGTAACGCCATCAACTGGACAGAGCAAGAAGAGGAAGTTGATTTCTGGTGACTATTTTCCGGCAGAGCTCCCCGAAGCCGCCGCCAAGAAGGTCCTCAAAATCAACACCAAGGGTGCTGAGGAGCAGTCTGCTCCGGCAAGCCCTAGGGTTTGTTCCGTTGAAGCAGATGCTCCCGACAAGTTTTGCTCCGGCAAGCTTGCCGGGGAACGTCAAGCTCCGGCTGAGCCGCAGGTTCTCGCCGTAGAAGCGGATGTTCCCGCAGCAGCAGATGTGCCTTTAGTCCTTGTTGTCGAGCCGCAAGCTCCAGCATGGGCACAGCAGATTGTCCGTTTCCTTCAGACAGGAGAACTTCCCGAAGAGCAAGAAGAAGCGGAAAGAGTAGCCCGGCAGTCAAGTATGTACCAGTTTGTCGACAACACACTGTACAGAAGAAGACTCAACGGTGTGAAATTGAAGTGTATTCACCGGGAAGACGGACAAAAGCTGTTGGCAGAGATACATGGAGGCATATGTGGTCACCACATTGGCGCAAGAGCACTTGCCGGCAAAGCGTTCCGGCAAGGTTTCTTTTGGCCGACAGCCCTCCAGGATGCAACTGCACAAGTAACCAAGTGTGAAGCGTGCCAGTTCCATTCCAAGCAGATACACCAGCCAGCTCAAGCTCTCCAGACGATCCCTTTATCCTGGCCATTTTCGGTCTGGGGGCTCGACATCCTCGGCCCCTTTCCCCGAGCTGTCGGGGGCTTTGAGTACTTGTACGTTGCAATCGACAAGTTCACAAAGTGGCCGGAAGTGGAAGCAGTGAGGAAGGTGACAGCACAGTCAGCAGTCAAGTTCTTCAGGTCGATTGTTTGCCGTTTCGGGATCCCTAACAGGATCATCACCGACAACGGCACACAATTCACGAGCCGCACCTTCATGCAGTACGTCCAAGATCTTGGCGCCAAGGTCTGCTTCGCTTCTGTTGCTCATCCGAGAAGCAACGGTCAAGCGGAGAGGGCAAATGCTGAAGTGCTGCGCGGGCTCAAGACCAGGACTTTCGACAGGCTGCGCAAGTGCGGAAAGAACTGGATTGAGGAGCTGCCGGTGGTTCTTTGGTCGATCAGGACGACGCCAAATCGAGCCACTGGCCAGACACCTTTCGCTCTAGTCTATGGAGCAGAGGCAGTTCTCCCCACGGAACTCGTATACGGGTCACCTCGAGTGCTCGCTTATGATGAGCTTGAGCAAGAGCAGTTGCGACAAGATGACGCGCTGCTCCTTGAGGAGGACCGTCTTCAGGCTGCTGTACGAGCTGCTCGATACCAGCAAGCTTTGCGCCGCTACCATAGCCGCAAAGTTAATGCCAGAAGTCTCGAGGAAGGCGACCTTGTTCTTCGGCGCGTTCAGTCCGCCAAGAATTCCAACAAGTTGACGCCGAAGTGGGAAGGCCCTTACCGGGTGAAACGAGTCACTAGGCCTGGCGCTGTCCGCCTTGAGACCGAAGATGGCATTCCGGTGAGCAACTCCTGGAACATTGAGCATCTTCGTAAGTTTTACCCGTAGGGCGCGGTTGCCGGAACCTGTTCCGGCAACCACCTTTTGTACAAGTCTTGCCGATGTTGCATGTAATCCTTTGTACGAAGCCGGGCGCAGACCCCGTGCATAAGTAAAGCTCATGTGCTCCGCACATCTTGTCAATTTCATGCTTTTACTTTTTGCATGCGTTATCTGACACTTTGTGCAGCGCCTACCCCCGGTAAGCAATAACGAGCCGTAAGGCTCCATATCTTTATTTTCTCTTCTTTCTTTTTCTCAAAAGGAAAGGAAGGTTCCCTCGCCCACAAGTTTGCCGGGGGGAAAGGAGAAGATAATGGTGTGGACCAGGCATCGTTCAAGGAAGTTTCGCCTTACCGGAAAGCAAACGACAGAAAAGCTAAGTTGCCAAAGTTTGAGCAATCAGTTTTAATTTTTAAGTTATCTTCCTCGAACGACCGTGCTTTGTATGGAAAACCTGTGCGCGGAGGAACCAACTCGTAGCTAGTTGCGCCCTTACTTTGTTTCGAGTCCGCTCAACAACTTAAGTGAGCTGCGACTAGTTGCGACAAGGTTTCTTGTCGGAAGCGGCACCGCCAGCAGGCTGCTGACGTCCCGCACTCAGCGCTCGCGGCCAGGTGCCTGCGCCGACAAGTTCCCTAAAAGCGTAGGGCAAAAACATACAAAGGAAGGAATCAAGTAAAGGAAATAACATAGCAATCTCTACCCAAAATAGAGTCATATTACAAGATAGCTTGTCGCAGCTCTAACAGATTGTTCTCATGACATGACCAGCAGCGACAAGAAAAAGAGAAAATGGGCGGCCTAATCTACGCGATCGCCCTCAACCCTCTTGATTCCGCTCACCTTGTCCACAATGGGTGCGACAAGGGCCTTGAGCGCTTCCAGATCAGCATCCGGCGGCAAGGGACCTGAGGACGTTGGTGAGGTTGAGGCCTGGGTTGCGGAAGGCCACCTTCACCAGCACCTTTTGAAGAGCTCCCGCGCAGATCTTGCGCGACTCGTCGGTCAGCTGCTTTGGGATCTTCTCCCGGAGTCGCTGGAGGGCCGTCGCCACGCCTTTGAAGAACAAGCTGAGCTTGGCGCTGGGTTGGAGGTGCTCATCGGAGGAATACCCGAGATCCTCCATCCCCAGCTGCGCCAGCTCCCCGTCGATGGCTGCGGCAACATCCACGAGACCCTCGGTCCAGTGCTCCACATTCTCCCTAAAAGTGTTCTGGGCGGCAGCAGCATTCGCCAGCAGCGCCTCGTCGGCCTTGATCTTCTCCTTCAAGGCCACCTCCCGCTCCCTGGCGCCGTCCAGCGTCTGAGTCAAAGTAACCAGCTTCAACTCAAGATCTGCGTTGGAGTCCTTGGCGGCGCTAAGCTCTTTGCTCCTCTCAGCGAGACGACCCTGCAGCTCGCCATGAGCGGCGGCGTCCTTCTCGCGCTCATGCTTGAGCGCAGCAAGCTCCTCGCCGCTCGCCTTGAGATCGGCCTCCAGCTGCGCCATCTTCGTCTCCAGCTCCTTCTTGGCGGCCTCGGCAGCTGCAGCAGCATCCTCTGCTTCCTTGAGAGCCCCGCCAAATGTTTGCTCGCGCGCGGCAAGCTCCTCCTCGTGGCTGTCAAGGTTGACCTTGCGCTGCGCCAACTCGCCTTCCTGCGCAGATAGCTTTTCGGCAACAAGCCGCTGTTGCTCTTCAACTTCAGCCTTCTCGAGGAGGAAGGCTTTCCGCTCCTCGGCGACTTGCTCCCGCTCCTCTGCCAGGGACCGGAGAGCTTCCTGCCTGAGACCCCGGAGCTCCTCCGCGCGCTTCTCGATGTCCACTCCCGCCTTCGCGACAAGCGCTTCTCGGGATTCCAGCTTGGCCTGTCGGGCGCGGTAAAGCGACAACAGCTTCCGCAGCAGCCGCTCCTCCTCAGGCTCGTCGCTGCTGCTGCTTGGCGCGTCGACCAGCGTCAGCCCAGCGGAGGCGAGCACCTCTCCATCCAAGATCTCTCCTTCGACCGGCGCCCTGGAGCTTGACGCCCAGGGGAGCTTGATGAAGATGCCGTCGCCGGCCTTCAAATAGGCGCCGGGCTGGGGCTCTTCGGAGCCTGGCGCTGCAGCAGCGGCGGAGGGATCGGCGGTCGGCGTAGCGCCTGACGCTCCTGCGGCCTCGGGGCCGTCAGTGCGATCGCCGGATCCCTCGCCAGCTTCTGCGGCGGCAGCTTTGGCGGCCTCTTCGCCGGCGGGATCATCAGCGCCGGCTTCTCCTTCGGTGGCAACGGCGTCGTCGGTATTGCTGCGCGCGTTCTCCTCGCCGGCGACCTCGGTTTCCATCGGCTCCGTGGCAGATGGATCTGACGAACGGAAAAAGGAGAAAAGTCAAGCAAATATCCAAAAAGAAAATCAGAAGAAGAAGAACCCAAGGGAAGTTTTCAAGCAAGAGGATTACCTGTACTAGGATCTGCAGTCATGGTCTCAACCACCGGAGGGTCGCTGGTGCTGTCCCTTGCCGGAGAACTGTCCCTTGCCGGAGAATTCTCCCTTGCCGGAGAACGCTCCCTTGCCGGGGAATCCTCCCTTGGCGGTGTAGTCGAAGCAGATGGCATTTCGGGAGCGGCTTCCGGGCACTCCTGGTGAGGCTGCTCTGCTCCTACACAAACCAACAGTCAGATATCAGCAAAGAAAGAGCACCCATGCGCGCCTGACAGCAGGAAGTAAACCATATACTTACGCTGGGGCTGCGCTGGGGGCTGCTTTGGGGAATAGTTGCCGGGTCCGGCAAGGTGGTCTCGGACACGCCCCCTGCTGTCGCGGTGGGTTCGTCCTCGATGACAATCACCGGGACCTTGGCTCTCTTCGCCGCTCTCTGGGCCAGAGTCCTGAAAAGGAATGGGTTCGGAGTAAAGCAAATCAGATACAAGACAAAACAGCAAGAATTGAAGAACTACAAGTACAGCAAAGAATCTTACTCTTCTTCTTCCTCGTCGGAGCTGAGCGCGGAGAGATCGAAGTCCGGCTCGCCTCCGGTGCGACGAGGCGGAGGAGTAGGTTCCCTTGTCCGCTTGGCAGGAGCAGTAGCGGTGGACCGGGAAGACCCCGCTCCAGTTGCCGCAGCGGCGTGAGGCGCTCCCGCGGCAACAGTGCTTGCCGCGGTAGAGCGTGTCGCGCGGCACGGCGGCTGTTGACTCGTCTGCCGCCCCGCTACGTCCCCGGCCTTGCGGAGACGCCTTCTTGGTGGAGCTGGGGGCTCCGCTTGCGGCGAGCTGGCTGAAGGTGGGGAGGAGGAGGAGCCGATCTTCAACGAGTCGCTCGCGCCCTCGGCGGGCTCGCTCGACTCAGCTTCAGGCCCGACAAGCTCTTCCTCGCCGGCAAGCTCCTCTCGCTCGACAAGGCTTGCCGCCTCTGCTGCCTCTGCCTCCTCCACGGTGAATCCGAACTCGCCCGCGGCAGCGGCTGCTGCCGCCTCTTCCAGCCTAGTGGCGATGCGCTGCATCTCCGCATCGGTGGTGTCGCGAGTAAGGCTCTTCTGTTCATCGGAGCGGACCGGCACTTCTACCAAGCCGTCAAAGAAATCCCGCACGACGTCGTCTGCAGGCTCTTGCCAAGTTGGGACAATTCCATGCGAATCGCACAGCGGCATCATTGCACGGATGCGGTCGAGCGAGGAGTTGTTGCACAGCGGAACGACACCCCTCGGCAACATGAACGCTTCGGGATGCTGAGGATCGCGCTTGAACAGTTCCAGGATCATCGCGTCCAGTTCCAGGACAGTGAAGTTGAAGTTGAGGCCCGGGCGCAGCCTCATGATATCCGCCGCGTTCTGGAACTCCCAGGCGGGTCTCCTCCTCTCCTGCAGGGGGGCGATGCGGCGGCGAAGAAAATCTGCGCCAACGGCGCCTACGGTGAGCCCGGCAAGCCTGAGGCGTAGGATCCGGGTGACGGCAATCTTCAGCCTATCGTCTTCCGGGGCCACGTTGCTCCAATCGTTGCCGCGCGCTATTGGGGCTTGGCGCTGGGCGGTAAATGGCTGCGGGTTCTCCTCGACAATCCAGCACCATTCTGCTCTCCATTCCTCCCACTTGCTGCGGAGCTCTCCCTCCAGATAAGCTTCCTTCTTGCCAGCTCTCGAGATCCAGGCGATTCCGCCGGATAAAGGCTCCCCTCTCTCAACTCGGGGCATAAAGAAGTGGCGGAAAAGAGCTACGTTTGGATAGACTCCGACAAAGTTTTCGCAGAGATGTGTGAAAACTGCCATGGTCAGAACAACATTGGGGGTGAAGTCAAGGAGGCGGAACCCGTAGGTGTTCATGATATCACAGAAAAATTCAGAGAAAGGCGGGCAGAGCCCGCAGTAGAAGAACAGCGCGAAGAAAGGGTATCCATTCGGAGCCAGTTCCGAAGCGGCAGCTGGGAGTACCTTCGTACGCGGATGCGCTCGCGTCTCCGTCGACCAGAAGAGGTAGTAGTACTCCCTCAGCTCCTTCGCGGCGAGCTGGGGGGGGAGATTGCCCGCTCCTTTCACAGCGTCGTGAGCCGCTGCGCCTCGGCCGACTTCACGACCTTCCCCTTGTCAGCTTTCGGAGCCATGGCGGAGGTGGTGGGGGAGATCGACGGCGTTGGTGATGCTGGTGGCGATGGGGGCGGAGCGCTGCTCTCTTTCAGCTTTGGGAAGAAGGGGGGAGCGGCGGAGATTTCCGAGATTGGAGTAGCAACCGGCGAGATGGGCGAACTGCCGCTGTTTCCCCTGCTTATAAAGAGGGAGGGGCGGGCGTTCCATCTCTCCGAATAAAGAAACCACCCACGATCTCTCCCACGACGCCGCATTCGACGCGTGCCGTTCGGGGAAGGCGCGGTGGATACGGAGTGAGATACGGCGTAACCCAGGCCGCGCGTGCCCGTGCCCTGTTTTGGGCCTGGCCCAACAGCGCTCGGCACCATGTGTGGCCCAGGCCCGGGGGCTCCTGTCGGTGTACTAGAGTAGGGGTACCCTAGTATCCCGAACTTGTGCACGGGCAGTCGCAGCACCCCGCGGCAAGGCTTGCCGGGTGACCGCCAAGGTCCTCCGTGGTTCCTTTGGAGCCATTCAAGAACAAAGTATTCAAGCCAAGGAGACAAGGCCCCGGCAAGAGGAGCTTGCCAGGAAGGCCAACCAAGGCATCTCAAGGAACTTGCCGCAACGCGCCATGCGTCCCGGCAAGGCCCGGCGAGCGACAAGCTTCCGGACGCGACAAGACAACGACTGCGGCAAGGCGGTTGCCGCGGCAAGCTACCACTCTGTACCCACGCTCCAGCACATCCACCAACGTGTCGCCCTGGGGCCTTTCCAGGCGCGCGTGGCGAGAGGCTGTGCAGCCAGCGGTGCGCGGTGGCAAGCGACGCTGACAAGATTGCCATCGTGGCGAGCGGTGGCGTCCCTGACGGTCCCTTTTTGCACTATTTGGGCGACACAGACGGGCATTTAATGCCTTTGTCCCCTGCCGTCAGGGTTAGGTATGATACACTGTACAGGTGGTTGTACCAACCGCAATTCCTTTTCCATTTTTACCCTTATCTACGTTGCCACCTATCGGTGACCCCTTCAGCATATAAAAGGAGGCCCATGCGCAATGTAGAGGGGGGTTCGAAGGCAGAAAAACACTCACGCTCGGTCTCGTTAGCAGCTAGTGTGTACTATAGCACTCAGCGCTCTCGAGCAAGAACTCAATACACTCAGACATGCAGCAGTAGGAGTGTTATCTCTCCGGAGAGCTCCGAAGCTGGGTAAACTACTCGTGTGCTTCGTCTCGATCCGCTCTTCGTGCGATCTCCGCCCCCCCGCCGAACCGAAAGGGGCTCGGTCCACCGGTCCCATAGGTGTTCGTGGATCAGTTTTCCCCGACACTATCATGAAAATCATGGTGGTACTTTGAAGCACAAGTGTGGTAAAAGTATAGTAACATTGCCCCTTCTCTCGTTTTCTCTCATTTTTTGGCTTTTTTTGGCTCTCTTTTTTTGGCCTCTATTTTTCGTCCAGAGTCTCATCCCGACTTGTGGGGGAATCATAGTCTCCATCATCCTTTCCTCACATGGGACAATGCTCTAATAATGAGGATCATCACACTTTTATTTACTTACAACTCAAGAATTACAACTCGATTGCTAGAAAAAAATATGACTATATATGAATGCCTCTGCCGGTGACCGGGATGTGCAATGAATCAAGAGTGACATGTATAAAAATTATGGACGGTGGCTTTGCCACAAATACTATGTCAACTACATGATCATGCAAAGCAATATGACAATGATGAAGCGTGTCATAATAAACGGAATGGTGGAAAGTTGCATGGCAATATATCTCGGAATGGCTATGGAAATGCCATAATAGGAAGGTATGGTGGCTGTTTTGAGGAAGGTATATGGTGGGTGTATGGTACTGGCAAAAGTTGCGCGGCACTAGAGAGGCTAGCAACGATGGAAGGGCGAGAGTGCGTATAATCCATGGACTTAACATTAGTCATAAAGAACTCACATACTTATTGAAAAAATTTATTATTCATTAAAACAAAGTACTACATGCACGCTCCTAGGGGGGTAGATTGGTAGGAAAATACCATCGCTCGTCCCCGACCGCCACTCATAAGGAAGACAATCAATAAATAAATCATACTCCGACTTCATCATATAACGGTTCACCATACGTGCATGCTACGGGAATCACAAACTTTAACACAACTATTTCTACAATCCACAATTACTCACTAGAATGACTCTAATATCACCATCCTCATATCTCAAAACAATCATAAGGAATCAAACTTCTCATAGTATTCAATGCACTTTATATGAAAGTTTTTATTATATCCCTCTTGGATGCCCATCATATTAGGACTAAATTCATAACCTAAGCAAATTACCATGTTGTTTAAAACTCTCAAAATAATATAAGTGAGGCATGAGAGTTCATCAATTTCTTCAAAATAAAACCACCGCCGTGCTCTAAAAAGATATAAGTGAAGCACTAGAGCAAATGATAAACTACTCCAGAAGACAAAAGTGAAGATCAATGAGTAGTTGAATAATTATGTGACTATGTAAAGACTCTCTAACATAAAGCAAAACAAAATAAAATAAAATGACATTGCAAGTATAGCACATATCATGTGAAGAAGCAAAAACTTAGGCTCAACACAAACGGATCGATAGTTGTTGAAGAAGAAAGGTGGGATGCCAACCGGGGCATACCCAAGCTTAGATGCTTGAGACTTCTTGAAAATATTAATTAGGGATGCCTTGGTCATCCCCAAGCTTGAGCTTTTGTGTCTCCTTAATTCCTTTTATATCATGGTTTCCCTAAATCTTAAAAACTTCATCCACCCAAAACTCAACAAGAACTCGTGAGATAAGTTGGTATAAATCAACGCAAAACCTTATCATTCTCTACTGTAGAAAATAACTAAAATTATTATTTGATATTGCCTACTAAATTCCCCTGCATATTTAATACTCCTATCCTCAAATAAAATCATTAAACAGGCAAACATATGCAAACAATGCAAACATAACAGCAATCTGTCTAAACAGAATAGTCTGTAAAGAATGCAAGAGGAATCATACTTACCTAACTCCAGAAATTCTGAAAAATTACCACACTGTAGAAATTTTTTTGTACCTTACTGTGTAAAAATTTCAAGATTTTATCTTGTTCTGACTATTCACCAATATTCAAAACATAACAGCAAACTTTCTGTTTTCAAACGGCAACATAAAGACTTGTAAAATAAGCATGGTAAAGGCTATACTTGACCTTTTAATTGAAATAAAAGATGCAAAACATTACTCTAAATATCATCAAGAAAATCTAAAAAAAGAAAATGATGCTCCAAGCAAAACACATATCATGTGGTGAATAAAAATATAGCCTCAAGTAAGGTTACCGATGAACGAAGACGAAAGAGGGGATGCCATCCAGGGCATCCCCAAGATTAGTTGCTTGGTTGTCCTTGAATATTACCTTGGGGTGCCTTGGGCATCCCCAAGCTTAGTCTCTTTCCACTCCTTGTTCCTTAGTCCATCGGAACTTCACCCAAAACTTGAAAACTTCACAACACAAAACTCAACACAAAACTCGTAAGCTCCGTTAGTATAACAAAGCAAATCACAACTTATGTAGTGTTTTGAACTCATTCTAAATTTATTTTGGTGTTATATCTACTGTATGCCAACTTATCTATGGTTCATACCCTCTGATAGTACTCATAGATTCATCAAAATAAGCAAACAACACACAGAAAACAGAATCTGTTTAAAACAGAACAGTCTGTCGTAATCTGGAAACTTTCCATACCGCTGTAACTCCAAAAATTCTGAAAAATTAGGAAAACGTATAAAGTTCCTATATAAATCTTGTGTAAAAAAATTAGATCAAAATCATGTTCCAGTGAATTTTCAAAATTCCTGAACTGAGAGCAAAAGTTTCTGTTTTTGCACAGAATCAAGCCAATTATCATCCACACTATCCCAAAGGCTTTACTTGACAGTTTATTGAAACAAAAGCTATAAAACATGATTACTACATTAGCATACTAATGTGAACACACAAAAACAGTAGGTAATGGTGTTGGGTTGTATCCCAACAAGCGCTTTTCTTTTAATGCCTTTCTAGCTAGGCATGATGATTTCAACGATGCTCACATAAAAGATAAGAATTGAAACATAACGGGAGCATGATGAAGCATATGACTAACACATTTAATTCTAACCCACTTCCTATTCATAGGGATTTTGTGAGCAAACAATTTATGGGAGCAAGAATCAACTAGCATGGGAACGCAAAACAAGCATAACTTCAAGATTTTCAACACATAGAGAGGAAACTTGATATTATTGCAATTCCTACAAGCATATATTACTCCCTCATAATAATTTTCAGTAGCATCATGAATGAATTCAAAAATATAACTATCACATAAAGCATTCTTTTCATGATCCACAAGCATGGAAATTTTATTACACTCCACATAAGAAAAATTATTCTCATGAATAGTAGTGGGAGCCAACTCAACAAAATAACTATCATGTGAGGAATAATCCAATTGAAAATTAAAATCATGATGACAAGTTTCATGGTTATCATTATTCTTTATAGCATACATGTCATCACAATAATCATCATAGGTATTGTTCTCATAATCAATTGGAACCTCTTCCGAAATAGTGGATTCATCACTAAATAAAGCCATGACCTCTCCAAATTCACTTTCATAATTATCAAAATATGATTCAACACCCTACAAAATAGTGGGACCATTACTTCCTAAAGTTGAAACTCTTCCAAACCCTTTCATCAATATAATCATCATAAATAGGAGGCACGCTATCATCATAAGAAATTTGCTCATCAAAACTTGGGGGACTAAAAATATCAGCTTCATCAAACATAGCATCCCCAAGCTTATGCCTTTGCATATCATTAGCATCATGAATATTCAAAGAATTCATACTAACAACATTGCAATCATGCTCATCATTCAAAGATTGTATGCCAAACATTTTATAGACTTCTTCTTCTAACACTTGAGCACAATTTTCCTCCAATTTATCACGAAAGACATTAAAAAGATGAAGCATATGAGGCAACCTCAATTCCATTTTTTGTAGTTTTCTTTTATAGATTAAATTAGTGATCAAACAAGACACTAAAAGATTCAATTGCAAGATCTAAATACATACCTTCAAGCACCCACCTCCCCGGCAACGACGCCAAAAAAGAGCTTCGTTGACGGCATGTGAGTGACACTTACCTAGCCTCCCCGGCAACGGTGCCAGAAAAGAGCTTGATGTCTACTACGTAACCTTCTTCTTGTAGACTCGTGTTGGGCCTCCAAGCGCAGAGTTTTGTAGGATAGTAGCAAATTCCCCTCAAGTGGATGACCTAAGGTTTATCAATCCGTGGGAGGCGTGGGATGAAGATGGTCTCTCTCAAACAACCCTGCAACCAAATAACAAAGAGTCTCTTGTGTCCCCAACACACCCAATACAATGGTAAATTGTATAAGTGCACTAGTTCGGCGAAGAGATGGTGATACAAGTGCAATATGGTTGGTAGATATAGGTTTTTTTAATCTTGAAATATCAAAACAGCAAGGTAGGAAGCGATAAAAGTGAGTGAAAACGGCATTGCAATGCTTCGAAACAAGGCCTAGGGTTCATACTTTCACTAGTGCAAGTTCTCTCAACAATGATAACATAATTGGGTCATATAACAATCCCTCAACGTGCAACAAAGAGTCAATCCAAAGTTACTAGTAGCGGAGAACAAACGAAGAGATTATTGTAGGGTACGAAACCACCTCAAAGTTATTCTTTTTGATCGATCTATTGGGCTATTCCTATAAGTGTCACAAACAGCCCTAGAGTTTGTACTAAAATAACACCCTAAGACACACATCAACAAAAATCCTAATGTCACCTAGATACTCCAATGTCACCACAAGTATTCGCGAGTTTGATTATATGATATGCATCACACAATCTCCGATTTATCTATTCAAACCAACACAAATTACTTCATAGAATGCACCAAAGTTTCTACCGGAGAGTCAAGACAAAACCGTGTGCCAACAACTATGCATAAGTTCACAAGGTCACAGAACCCGCAAGTTGATCACCAAAACATACATCAAGTGGATCACGTGAATATCCCATTGTCACCACAGATAAGCACATGCCAGACATACATCAAGTGTTCTCAAATCCTTAAAGACTCAATCTGATAAGATAAATTCAAAGGGAGAACTCAATCCATTACAAGAAGGTAGAGGGGAAGAAACATCATAAGATCCAACTATAATAGCAAAGCTCGCGGTACCTCAAGATCGTGCCAAATGAAGAACACGAGAGAGAGAGAGAGAGAGAGATCAAAAATATAGCTACTGGTACATACCCTCAGCCCCGATGGCGAACTACTCCCTCCTTGTCATGGAGAGAGTCGGGATGATGAAGATGGCCACCGGTGATGATTCCCCCCCCCCTCCGGTCGGGTGCCGGAACAGGGTCCCGATTGGTTTTTGGTGGTTACATAGGCTTGCAGCGGCGGAACTCCCGATCTAGGTTTCTTTTCGGGGGTTTCAGTATTTATAGGATTTTTTTGCGTCGGTTTCACGTCAGGGGGTCCACGAGTCAACGACAAGACTGGAGCACCCTCCCGGGGGGTGTAGGGCGCGCCCTCCATCCTTGTGGTTGACTCGAGACTCTTTTGGCCCAAATCTTTTGCTTGGGGGCTTCTTCTGGTCCATAAAAAATCACCATAAATTTTCAGGTAATTTGGACTCCGTTTGGTATTCCTTTTCTGTAAAACTCAAAAACAAGGAAAAAATAGAAACTGGCACAGGGCTCTAGGTTAATAGGTTAGTCCCAAAAATCATATAAAATAGCATATAAATGCATATAAAACATCCAAGATGGATAATATAATAGCTGGAACAATAATAAATTATAGATACGTTGGAGACTTATCAATGACACACAAGTATAGGGGATCAATCGTAGTCCTTTCGATAAGTAAGAGTGTCGAACCCAACAAGGAGCAGAAGGAAATAACAAGTGGTTTTCAGCAAGATATTTTCTGCATGCACTGAAATTGTCAGTAACAGGTACTTCGATAGCAAGATAATTTGTAATGAGCAAGTAATGGTAAAAGTAAATAAAGTGCAGCAAGGTAGCCCAATCCTCTTCTGGCAAAGGACATGCCAAAACTGTCTCTTATGATAAGCAAAGCATTCATAAGGGTACACGGGAATTTCATCTAGTCACTTTCATCATGTTGGTTTGGTTCGTGTTCGCTACTTTGAAACTTTAATATGTGGGTGGACCGGTGCTTAGGTGTTGTTCTTACTTGAACAAACCTCCTACTTATGATTAACCCCCTCGCAAGCATCCGCAACTACGAGAAAAGTATTAAGATAAAATCTAACCATAGCATTAAACTTTTGGATCCAAATCGGTCCCTTACGAAGTAGTGCATAAACTAGGGTTTAAGCTTCTATCACTCTAGCAACCCATAATCTAATAACTACTCCACAATGCATTCCCTTTGGCCCAAATATTGTGAAGTGTCGTGTAGTCGATGTTCACATGACACCACTAAGGGAATCACAACATGCATATCATCAAAATATCGAACGCATATCAAGTTCACATGTTTACTTGCTACATGACTTCTTCCATGACCTCAAGAACAAAAGTAACTACTCACAAATAATAATCATGCTCAAGATCATAGGAGTATTGAATAGCATAATGGATATGAACATATAACCGTCCACCAAATAAACCATGTAGTAATCAATGACAAGATGTAATGAACACTACTAGTCACCCACAAGTACCAATCGAAGGTTTCAGTACAAAGATTGAACATAAGAGATGAACAAGGGTTTGAGAGGAGATGGTGTTGTTGAAGATGTTGATGGAGATTGCCCTCCCAAATATGGGAGAGTTTTTGGTGATGACGATGACGATGATTTCCCCCTCCGGGAGAGAAGTTCCCTTGGCGGAATCGCTCCGCCGGAGGGCAAAAGTGCTCCTGCCCAAGTTTCGCCTCGAGCGGCGGCGCTTCGTCCCGAAAGTCCCCCTCTGATTTTTTTTCTAGGTCAAAATGACCTATATACCAAAAGATGGGCACTAGAGGTGGGCCGAGGAGGGCACAACCCACCAGGGCGCGCCTGAGGGCCCAGGTGTGCCCTGGTGTCTTGTGCTCACCAGGGCGGCCCCCCTCTGGTAGTTATTTGCTCTAGTATTTTTCATATATTCCAAAACAATTCTCCGTAAATTTTCAGCTCATTTGGAGATGTGCAGAATAGGTAACTCTGACGTAGCTTTTTCAAGTCTAGAATTCCAGCTGTCGGCATTCTCCCTCTTCGTGTAAACCTTGCATATTACGAGAGAAAAGGCATTAGAATTACTCCATAAAGCATTATTATGCACAAAAGCATTAGAAATAACAGTAGGAAAACATGATGCAAAATGGACGTATCAGTCAGCGGAGCCCCGAAGGCCCCACAACCCACCAGGGCGCACCTAGGGGGGTGGCGTGCCCTGGTGTCTTGTGGGAAGCCAGGGCCCCCTCCTGTGGTTCTTGGTTCCAGTATTTTTATTTTTCTGAAATAATTCTCCAAAAGTTTTGTCCAATTATAAGAACTTTATTTCTGCCCAAAAACAACACCATGGTAGTTCTGCTGAAAACAGCATCAGTACGGGTTAGTTTCATTCAAATCATGTAATATAGAGTCCAAAACAAGAGCAAAAGCATTAGGAGAAGTACATTCGATGGAGACGTATCAAGCATCATGGAATTGTTGATGGAGAAGGGTTGATGATGATGAGGGCAACGAATTTCACCCTCCGGAGCCCCGAACGAACTCCAGATGAGCCCTCCCGATGAAGAACAGGGGGTGGCGGCGGCTCCACATTATAAAACACAATGATTTCTTCTCTCTTTTTTTCTCCGCGAGACGGTAGTTATAGAGTTGGTCTTAGGCTAAACGAAGACTCAAGGAACCCAAAAGCTCACAGGGCGCGCTCTAGGGGGGTGGCCTTGGCCCCTGAGCTTGTGCCAATATTTTTTATATATTCTAGAAATAATCTCCATAAATTTTTATCTCAATCCAAGAACTTCTATTTCTGCACAAAAAGATAACACCATAGCAATTCTACTGAAAACAACGTCAGTCCGGGTTAGTTCTATTCAAAGCATGCAAACCAGAGTCCAAAACAAGAGCAAAAGTGTTTGGAAAAGTTGATGTGTTTGGGACATATCAAAGAAGTATTCCCCATTAGTACAGAAATTTTGGCAGAAAAGATTATAAACAAGCACCACATTTTGGAGGATCCATAACAATATAACTTCTATGTAAATATACCTAAACATAACTCATCATACCGTCTTCCTTGTACAACTTCAACTTATTTGATCAGGTTTGAAAATAATTAATGTGTATTCATAATCATAAAATATGTCCAAGATAATATATTTGTATGTGGAATTTCTCTTCCTTATACTAATCATTCATGAATTGCTTTTATGACCAACATTCTGATTGTCAAACTTCAATATACTTTCTAAACCCAATGTGAAACCACTACTAGGCATGATACAAGTATTTGAAGCACATATAATTTCAATTTTATGATATTCAATTCATTCAACAAATTACTCTTAGGATATAAGTGAAGAACGAGAGTAAATGACAAACCACGCCAAAAGATATAAGTGAAGATCAATGAGTAGTTAAACAATTAAGTAGCTATGTGAGGACTCTCTCTCAATTCAAAATTTCAGTTGTAAGTATTTTTATTCAAACTGAAAACAAAAAAAAGACGCTGCAAGCAAAACACATATCATGTGACGAATAAAAATACAGCTCCAAGTGAGGTTACCGATAATATTGAAGACGAAAGAGGGGATGCCTTCCGGGGCATCCCCAAGCTTAGACGCTTGAGTCTTCCTTGAATATTACCTTGGGGTGCCTTGTCCATCCCCAAGCTTAGGGTCTTTCTGTTCCTTATTCCCTCATATCTATATCTCACCCCAAACTTGAAAACTTCAATCACACAAAACTTAATGGGACTCATGAAATAGGTTAGTATGATAAAGAGCAAATCATTCACTTTGGTACTGTCAAGACAAGATTCATAATTGTTCTTACATAATTCTTATTGTACTCTATCATTTCTACAATTTATATTGACTAATATAAGCCATAGAAACTGTAAAAAAAAAGCAAACTATGCATTGAAAACAAAATATGCCAAAAATAGAACATTTTGTAATGATCTGAACAAAAGCCATACTTCTATAAATCCAAACGTTATGAAAAATAAGGACAATGTAGCAAATACGTATTTCAGTCATGTGTAAATATTTTCAAATTTTATGAGATTCCCATGAATAATCTAAATTCATGCACTAGGCACTAAACTTTCTGTTTTTGGACAGAACCAAATAAACAAGTATCCACACTATCCCAAAGGCTTTGCTTAGCACATTATTGAAATAGAAGGTACAAAACATGATTACTACAGTAGAATAATCATGTTGACACACAAAATTAGTAGGTATTAATATTGGGTTGTCTCCCAACAAGCACTTTAATTTATAACTGTTTATCTAGGCATTCATAATTTTAATGATGCTCACATAGAAGACGAGAATTGAAACATAAAGAGGGCATCATGAATCATACGTCAAATACATTTAAGCCTAACCCACTTCCTATGCATAGGGATTTTGTGAGCAAACAATTTATGGTAGCAAGAATCAACTAGCATAGGAAGGCAACACAAGTGTAACTTCAAAGTTTTTAACACATAGAGAGGAAACTTGATGTTGTCGACATATATATATAAGCATATCTTCCCCTCTCATAGTAATTTTGTAGCATCATGAATAAACTCAACAATATAACTATCACATAAGGCATTCTTTTCATCATACATAATCATAGATTTTTATTACTCTCCACATAAGCAAAAAAATCCCATTCATAATAGTGGAAGCAAAATCAACAAAATAACTAGCATGTGATACTTGATTGGCATAATCAATCTGAGCATTAAAATCATGATGGCAAGTTTCATAGTTATCATTATTCTTTATAGCATACATGTCATCACCATAATCATCATAGAGAGCAACTTTGTTGTCATGATCAATTGAAACCTCTTCCAAAATAGTGTAATCATCATTATATAAAGTCATGACCTCTTTAAATCCATTTTCATAATTAGTAAAATAAGATTCAACACCCTGCAACATAGCGGGATCATTACTTCCTAGAGTTGACACTCTTCCAAACCCATTTTCATTATTGTAATCATCATAAATAGGAGGCATGCTATCATCATAATAAATTTGCTCATCAAACCTTGGGGAAGTAAAATATTCGTCTTCATCAAATATAGCATCCCCAAGCTTATGGCTTTGCATATCATTAGCATCATGGATATTCATAGAAAGCATACTACCAACATTGCAATCATGCATATCATTCAAAGATTTTATGCCAGCATTTTATTGAATTCTTCTTCTAACAATTGGCACCATTTTTTGATCCATCATTTTCAAGAAAGACATCATAAAGGTAAAGCATTTGATGCAACTTCAATTCCATTTTTTAGTTTCTTTTATAAACCAAACTAGCAATAAAATAAGAAACTAAAAGATTCAATTGCAAGACCTAAAGATATACCTTCAAGCACTCCCTTCCTCGGCAACGGCTGCAGCATGCGGTAAGTACGAGACACAGCGACATACCTAGACACTAGTGGTCAGACATAGTGTGGAGAGGATGCTGAAATAGTGTTGGAGAGTACCAGGTTCAACTTGGTGACTAGATCTATCGAGTTTGACATGTCAGATGGATGAGAGTGGACCATGAGGAATCTAAAAAAGTGACGGAAAGTCTAAAATTGTCAAAAGCCAAGAGAGTACATGGTCATATATTCTATGGTGTTTGGTGCACATGGCAAAGTTTGGATGACAAGTACAGAAGTAGGCGGAGTGCTAGCTATGGGACATGCTAGAGACTATCTGTAAAAAGGGTGAGACAACTGCGAATTTGACTAAGGGTGACACAGGGCAATGGTGAATTCCCTTAAAAAATCAAACCAAGGTTCAAGAAAAACTGGTGATGTTGAGTTCATGTAACTCTTATATGTGACATCCAATATGTGAGTTTTTCACTTTCATGCAGATCATTTATTGGTGTGTGATGGTGTTGAACGGATACTCCAGAAGTTGGGAGCACAAAGTAGAGTAAAGAGGAACCTAATTTTGCTCGAGTGTTGACTTCGAAGAGAACAAGAAGGGACTACAGTTTTAGGTGGAGTCATGTGGAGTCTGGAGTAGCAGTGGCACTCATGGTATAATATCAAGTCCAATTTACATGGAGGTTCGATGCATGTATGAATCCAAGGTGGTGAATAATATTCGCTAAGATGGAGTTTGTTAGAGTTGTGTCAAATATTATTATACAAGGTAGGTTATAGATGGACTCTGAGTCGTATGATATGTAGGTAGGATATGGAGTCATGTCCTAATAGGACACTTGTATCGTAGGCCTCGTATATAATGAGAGGGTAGACACACGATGTAACCTTAGCCAACATAATAGCACAAACATGCAGGGGGTCGGCAGCGTGTGCTGGCGCCCGGGCAGTCGGGGTGCAGCATTGTAACAATGTCACGGGGAGGAGCGCCCATAGTCAAGCCCCGGGATGTAGCCATATCGGTGAACCTTGTTAACAAATTTCAGTATCATGCTCGTGTGATTGCTTGGTCCTTGGTAGATCGACGATTCACCTCGAAGTAATTCTATCAACAGCAGTAACATTACCGTAGTGAAATCCTACAATAGCACTGTGAAATCTCCATATCAGCCTTCTTCAGGGTCTGGGACTTCAGAGCCTACGGAGATACTGCAGGTGTCAAGCGGCTGGGCTGGAGCAACAAGCAAAGGTCGCAGAGGATTCGGTGCAATGCGAACCAAGATGAGTAGGGTCCCGGCCATAGTCACTAGCTTGTCTTTCCTTGTCCGGATCACAACACTATCAGATCATCATGATGTGCATGCCCAAAAATTCCAATCCTTGTCAATTCTAATCCTTCCCTTGTCTAGTATAATCCGTCTGCTCCGCCCATTTATTCAAAACATAACTAGTGATTTAGTTATTCGAACTGAGTACTATGCTTCGTGATACACAGCCCCCAGGAATCTTTCCCTACCTATGAACCCTCCCTTCCCCGTGCATCGGTGGCCAGTCCCGCCCCACTGGCCACCTCCCATTTGTCGACCACTTTCTGGTACCAGTGTCCACCTTCCAGGAAGAGCTCCGATGGCCTCACAGATGTCCCTCGCTACGTCCTAGGCCTCCTCGAGCTCCGCCCCATCGCTAAGACCCCCTCCAATCCATTGTCATCATTCCCGACGTGCTGGGCACAGCATTCGGACCCATCACCAAGGGTGATGACGTCATGTGAGTGTGAAACCGGCATACCTCGGGGTAGGGGGTCCCGAGCTGTGGATCTTGGACAGATGGTAACATGAACAAGGAGATGATGTTTACCCAGGTTTGGGCCCTCTTAATGGAGGTAAAACCCTACGTCCTGCTCTTGTTTATATTGATATGGACGTATCAAGTACAGAGTTGATCTACCTCAAGATCATCAGATGTGTTCTAACTCTAGGGCTAGGTGAACGAGATTGCATTGATGTCCCCACTATAGGCTAAACCCTCCGGCTTATATAATGTACTAGACCCCTAGGATAACTAGAGTCCTAGTCGAATAATGGCGGAGAGGAGTCCTTTTTCTTGATCACCAAGTCTTGTGGAATCTTCCTCGTATATGTCATGGGTTGCCTGAAGTAGCCCATTAGTGAACCGCCATTGGGGTCCTCGGCCCGACCCACATGGTCTGGAGATGACTCTTCGCACGCACCCCAGAGTTTGAACCTATCAAGGGTTTGCAGAACCCGAAATCCGACATTTGGCGAGCCGGGTAGGGGTGTGTCGGATCCTCTCTTTTGTCGATCGATTCATCGCTACTCCGACACCTCCATGGCTGACGCACGTCGGGCACGCGCTGAGCGCCGGGCCGCGCTTGCCGCTCGCGTCACTTAGACAGCTCCGGCGGGTCAGGGATGTACTCGTCGTCCCCCGTCACCGGCAGCCAATGCTACCACGGGCCCTGTTGGCCACGAGCAGCAAGCTTCATCGCTGCACCCCTCGGTGCACCATGACGGGCGCACCGCCACTCCATCACTGACCCCGGCTACTTCGTCCTACCGCACGCGTCGCGGCCCGGGAAACGTGCAAGCTACTCTGCTCATGTCACGGGGCTCCTCCTCTACCGCTCAGTCGATGACCTCTACAAGGAGTGGCTCGAGCGCACCGCCGAGCTAGTCAGCGTCGCCAGAGACTCCACTGCACCGGCCTGCTCACTGCCTCAGCAACCGCCTGCCGTGGGCGACGTGGCTCACGGGGCACCTCCACCTCTAACCTAGGGCACTGTCGGTGTCAAAACCGGCGGATCTCGGGTAGGGGGTCCCGAACTGTATGTCTAGGGCTAATGGTAACAGGAGGCGGGGGACATGATGTTTACCCAGGTTCGGGCCCACTCTATGGAGGTAATACCCTACTTCCTACTTGATTGATCTTGATGAGATGAGTATTACAAGAGTTGATCTACCACGAGATCATAGAGGCTAAACCCTAGAAGCTAGCCTATGATTATGATTGTTGTTGTCCTACGGACTCAACCCTCCAGTTTATATAGACACCGGAGGGGGCTAGGGTTACATAGAGTCAGTTACAGAGAAGGAAATCTACAGATCCGAATTGCCAAGCTTGCCTTCCATGCAAAGGACAGTCCCACCCGGACACGGGACGAAGTCTTCAATCTTGTATCTTCATAGTCCAATAGCCCGCCACAAGTACATAGTCCGGCTGTCCGAGGACCCCCTAATCCAGGACTCCCTCAGTAGCCCCTAAACTAGGCTTCAATGACGATGAGTCCGGCATGCAGATTGTCTTCGGCATTGCAAGGCGGGTTCCTTCTTCGAATACTTCAAGGTAGATTTTGAACACATGAATCGTATCTAGCTCTGCAAAACAAATTCCACGTACCACCTTAGAGAGCACAATATTCCACAAATCCAATCTGCTGACAACTTTTCATAGCGTGACATCACACCACGGCCCGGTCATTATTCGAACCATTTTTCTCAACCTGCTGCTACACGTCTTGCGAGGCGGTTTTATTGGCACGTCTTGTCGAAGCAGAGATCGTGCTCCCCTTATCACGGGATTCTCATCAATACGGGTGTGGGTAACGTAATCGTGCCGTTAGTATGACTCCTCGGTTTTAGGCAAGTTCCAAACGGTCAGGCGGAGGACGCTTGATATTCACCCTCTTTACAAAGAGGTCCAGACATGTCCTTTTCTTTCCATGCCCAATCCCTCCCTTCCCCTACCTCAAGTTCCAACACCCAAGGTTCAGGTTAAGTGCTCCGGATCTTCAACCATGTCCGGATCCAAGCTTCAAGGCTGGTGGATGGCCTCTTCTGTTACAGAGAAGGACATCAAGAAGCTTAGGGAGGCTAGGTATCTGACCGCTGAAATCCCCCACAGGCTACCTGCTCAAGGGCAGGTTATCCCCACTCCCGAACCCAACGAGAGTGTTGTATTTGTTTCCCACTTCCTCCGAGGGCCAGGCTTTAGTCTTGATCCCTTCGTTAGAGGGCTCATGTTCTATTACGGGCTAGATTTCCATGATCTGGCTCCAGATTCCTTCCTTCACATCTTGTTGTTTATCGTCGTGTGTGAGGCCTTCCTCCGCATTACCCCACACTTTGGCTTATGGCTCAAGATCTTCAATGTGAAGCCGAAGATGATCGGCGGGCGTCACACGGAGTGCAGAGGTGCTATAATAAGCAAAGGTGTCGACACCCTATGGCCAAAGGGTTCCTTCCCGGAGGTGTCCGACCTATGGCAACGGGAGTGGTTTTACATCACCGCACCCCGAGGTACAAAGCAGGCAGCCGCCCCAGCCTTCCGCTCTGCCCCTCCGCCCCAACTGGCATCATGGGTCAACAAAGGGCTGGGCTAGGGGCTAGTTAATGACGTGTTGACATTGCAAAGCGCATCCGAGATCTCCTCAAAAGGGATATCAGTCTCGTCAAAGTAATTCAAGTAATGTTAGTTCGTCGGGTCCTGCCATGCCAATATCGATCTCTTCGTATGTGGGAGTTCAACCCGGAAGGACCACGAACCATTCAACACTTCTTCGGCATGACGCCCGAAGGAATGTATCAATTATTCTTCGGATCACGAATAAAGTGTCCAGACACCACCGTGGATGCGGGTCTCAACTGCAACCGTCCAGATACCCAAGTAAGTAATTTCGTGACTGAACATGTTGTCTTCATATTTGTCACAACATTATTCTGAAAAACTACCCTCGGCCAGGACTAGATAAGAAAGGCGGAGAGGATCAGGTGTTCGGCCCCTCTTCCTGAAGGCTCACCGGATCCTGTACTAACCAGGATGCTGGCTCGCGCACCGTATCAAGTGCCATCAGGAGAAGACGAGGGGAGTAATAGGGAAGCCAAAAGTAGGCTTCATACGTTACACATCCAAACCAGGGGAATTAGTGCCTCCACGAAGGAGGATGATCGGGGAGGTGAATCTAGAATCCCCTCTCCCCACGGGAAGAAAAGGGCCACCCCTGAAGACTTGGAAACGGAGGTTTCCAAATGAGGGAAGAAACCTTCACCACGGGGGCCCTGCCCCGGAGGGCATCCTTACCGTACAGCGCCCACAAGGGGGTCGGCCATCAACCGAGCTGTAAGTGAACAAAGGTACATAGGTAAATATGCCCTGCTCTTTTCCCGAGAATAACAACCGAGACATATGTTTTGCAGTCCGGCTCATAGCCCTTCTCCACAATGTTCATCTTCGGGAGATCTTCTTCCGGAGATGATGGAGAGCGAAATGCCTCCTCCTGCTTCTCCGCCTCGTGAGACAGACAACCCTGAGGTGTCGTCGCGGAGGATTTCTCCTGATCCGCAAAGGCCAGAAGGTAACTCTTTGGCCGCCCGAATTCCGGAGTTTTTGGCTCCTAAGGAGACCAACAGAAAAAGCCCGGGACTGTCTGGTGTACAACCGGACACATTGATGGGTCTTCTGGAGCAAGCGGCTATCTCAGAGGCACATCGTACCTTAATGGGTATGATGGTTGAGAGGATCTCATCCGCCAAAAGCGGGTTGAATGAAGCTTTTACGAGCCTGCTAAGAGGCTTTGAGGTACGCAAAGCAATATATATATATATATATATATATATATATATATTTGACTGTACCGCACATGCTAGGTGTGATTTGTATAGATAGTAGCCCCTGAGACTCTGGTTGCCATCCAGACGCGGCGAGCAGAGGATCATAGTCTCAGGTAATAACAGCACTGCTTTCATGCATAGGCGGCTGACCGAACTGCTGATTTTGCCGAATTGAGGCGGCAGCTTCACATGGTGGATGCGGACATCACGCTTGTGAACAAGCGGCTTGACGAGGCACAGGGTATGTATATTTGGGTGGTCAGCAAATATTAAGATTAGCATGATGCTAGTGTTTATAATATGCTTTGACCGCAGATGGAGTTGCCGCCGTGGAGACCCTTTGGGCAGAACTTGCCCGAGCCAAGGAACAAGCCAGGAGAAGTGATGCGGCCGCCCTGAAGGTAGCCGAAGAGTTAAAAGCCGAACAGGCTGCTCATCGCCAAAGCAAAGATAAAATAGCCAAGATGTCTGTTGAGTTGCAAAATGCCGCCAGCCGATATGAGCTCCTCGAAAGGGAAAGCCAAGCAAAACCGGCTGACCTAAAGAAGGCCTTGGAAGCAGCCAAGGAAACTCGCTCTGAAATCAGAGCGGCATGGGAGGATCTTCATCAAGTCGGAGATATCACGGCTGGTAAGCCCTTTTTATTGCGGACGAAGTTCGGCGATCCGAAGTATGCCCCTCTTGATCAATTGTGGAGTTCTGCATATGCGTACTTGGATTTAGCGAAGAGTGTTGCTGATGCGACTAAGTATTTCAAAGATCAAAAAGATCATGAGGTGGAAAATTTGTTCTGGTCGCAGTTTAGCGCTCCAAAACATCCGCTGCTGTTGAATGAGCAAATGTCCGAGTGGGCCGAGCTCCATAGGTTGTCCGGGCTTGCCATGAAGGCTGTCGTGGATCATCTGTGGCCGAAGGAGCCGAGCCCGGGTAGTTATTTTGGTTTGGTGCAACAATTTCTTTGTGTTGTGCCGCATATCAATGTTGTCAAGAGGTCGGCGTGCATAAAGGGTGCGCGGATGGCTCTTGCCCGTGTTAAGACATATTGGGCGAAGATGGAGGCCACCGCTGTTGCAACCAGGGGTCCGCCCGGGGGTCCTGACTCGCCCAAACATTATTTTGAAGAAGTCCTAGAAGGTGCCCATTTAATAGAGGCTCAATGCTCAAGAGTACCATGTTCCAGTGACATGTATCTTGATTGTAAAAACAATGCTTTTTTTATGATAAAGGCTATATTTATACTTTTGCCCGTAAAGTATTGTAGTGCCTCCTATGCGGCCGTTTATGCATGTATGTATATAACCTGAAAGTTTGCAGTCGTCGGCTTCAACCCCCATGCATATAATGCGGGGGTGTTCGGCAAAGCGCGTAATCACACTTGATCCAACGTCCTGGTCCATTTAGGAGGTGATAGCGCGGCGAACAAGGCAATCAAACTATATAGCTTTAACACTTTCACTTAGCCATAGGAGTTTGACGGTGGGGCTACTATATAGCCCCCGGTATGTTCTCGCTCATCCGAATACGGTGCTTGTACATACGTGACCGGGAAACTGGCCCTTCGTTAATGCGGAGGAATCCCGAAGATTCTGCTGGGTCATCGAGTGGTTCACCAGTCTCTCGCTTTATCATGATAGTCAGTTTTCGGCTTTCTCTACTGAGGTGCTCATCCAGATGAACCACGGCACAATCGCAGTAGTTCTCCCGGTGCCACCTTAGCCGATAGAGCAGAACGTAAGGTAGCAAAACATGGGAGCTGGGGAAACCCAACTATTGACCAAAGACATGATTCGGAGCTGATGCATATAAGGCCAAACTCGCGACGCCGAACACTCCCGAAGGTATCCGGACTTTACAACATATACTGGGCTGAGTATCGCCCTCGATAATGATCCCTGAATATCCAGATACATGCATAAATTCGGCGTGACGAAAGAGCGGCTGTGGTGAGATCATAGTTCTCAAAAACACATTGATTGCTGCCCTTGTAACGTCTATTTTAGGACGGCGAATAATAAACTTGCTGATAACGCCGATCAAGAGGGTTTGAACCAACAAGAGATGATAAAAAAGGTTTACACGGGGTCTTAATCTAAAAATAAACCTTTGAACAGGGCCCTGCTGCACGTCTGCGCCTTTGTCTCCGTTGTGCCATATCCTGGAAGGGTGTAGCGCCATGGTCATCTGTAAAGAAAAAAGGAAAAGCCTAGGTGAAGGAAACTGGTGTGACCGTGCGAAAAGTTGGTTACTCTTAATGAACCATGAAAATTCAATCTATTGTGTATTAGTGGGGTCGAGCCGAGCTATGGACCGTTTTACATGTGGGCAGCCCCTAGAACCACATATGGGGGCATATCCATTGACCAAGCTCAGGTTTATCTGGGCTGCTACAACTAGTGGTGCGCCGGACACGTCTAGCCGTGTCCGTGGTCTTGACGACTGATCATTTATTTGGGTTGCGGAGGCCGTTCAGTGGTTCGGCTGCTACAGCTGCCACATATTCTTCCGCACGCAAGGAACGCTCTGTACTTCCGCTAATTGTGATGATGCCACATGGACCGGGCATCTTAAGTTTAAGATAAACGTAATGTGGAACTGCATTGAAACGAGTGAAGGTTGTTCTTTTGAGTAGTGCATGGTAGCCGCTTCGGAATGGAGCGGTGTCAAAGATTACTTCTTCACTTTGGAAGTTGTCGGGCGAACTGAATACAACCTCTAGTATCAGTGAGCCCGTGAAGCGGGCCTCTACGCCTGGTATTACTCCTTTAAAGGCGGTATTGCTTTGGCTGATTCTTGACGGGTCTATCCCCATCTTGCGGACAATGTCCTGATATATCAGATTAAGACTACTGCCGCCGTCCATGAGGACTCGGGTGAGATGGTATCCGTCAATTATTGGGTCGAGCACCAAGGCGGCCGAACCTCCATGCCAGATACTAGTCGGATGATCCCTGTGATCGAAAGTGATCGGGCAGGCCGACCATGGGTTGAATTTGGGGGCAACTGGCTCTACAGCATATACGTCTCGGAGTGCACGTTTGCGCCTCCTCTTTGGTATGTGGGTTGCATACATCATGTTTATTGTTTTGACCTCTGGTGGAAAAAATTTCTGTCCCCCAGTGTTCGGCTGGCGAAGTTCGTCTTCGTCTTCACTTGGCGGCTCCCTCCCCTTGTGTTCGGCGTTTAGCTTGCCAGCTCGCTTGAAGACCCAGCATTCTCTGTTGGTGTGATTCACAGGTTTCTCAGGGGTGACATGAATCTGACATGATCTGTCTAGAATTTTGTTTAGTCTGGACGGTCCATCTCTACTGCCTTTAAATGGCTTTTTCCGTTGACCGGGTCGAGAGCCCCTGAAGCCGGCATTTACCGCCGTGTTGTCTGGGTTGTCTTCATTATTTTGATGCTTGTTTTTATTGCGTCGCGGCTTCCCATTGCCGTCCCTGACTTCGGATGTGCCTGGGTCGCTGGTGCCGCTGCGGGCCAACCAACTATCCTCGCCTGCGCAAATGGGCGTCATGAGGCTTGTTGGGGCTGCAATTATCCTCGGTTTTTCCTGGCCGAGGTGTCTGGCGAGCCATTCGTCCCGGACACTGTGTTTGAAAGCCGCTAAGGCTTTGGCGTCCGGGCAGTCCACAATTTGGTTCTTCTTGGTGAGAAATCTGTTCCAAAGCTTCCGAGCTGACTCTCCAGGTTGTTGAATTATGTGACTTAAATCGTCTGCATCCGGAGGTCAGACATAGGTTCCTTGAAAATTAGCCCTGAAAGCGTCCTCAAGTTCCTCCCAACTTCCAACTGAGTTTTCGGGGAGGCTTTTCAACCAGTGTCGAGCTGGTCCTTTCAACTTGAGGGGCAGGTATTTGATGGCGTGGAGATCATCTCCGCGATCCATATGGATACGAAGAATGAAGTCCTCGATCCAGACTGCAGGGTCTGTTGTTCCGTCGTATGCCTCGATGTTCACGGGTTTGAACCCCTCTGGAAATTCATGATCCAGTACCTCATCGGTGAAGCACACGGGGTGCGCAGCACCCCTGTATTTTGATGTGTCGTGGCATGCTTCCGATGGATGTAGTGTTCGGTGTTGATTCCGAGCTGGTATTCGATCAGTATAGTCGTTTTGGTGGCCGTGATCCTGCGTAGGAGCATGCTTCCTAGATCCATAGATGGACCTGGCCATACCGGCTCTTTTGTCCAGGTGCTCACGTAGATCATGTGCTGACTTGTGTGCGGCGTCATTAGCTACTCTGTCTCGGCCACGGGATGGTCGGTCCGGCAGAGCGGCCGTATTATTTTTCGGCGGGATGGGCTCTATGGCCTCGCCGTCGAATTCGGGCAGCAGCTTGCGCTTTGGGTAGCTCTTTGTGTGGCGATCGCCACCATATTTTTCGTCAGTGTCGAGCACTTTGTTCCATCTGTGGTTGAGCGTATCCTGCACGGCCATAAGCCTTTGCTTCTTCTTCTTCAAGCTCCTCGCGGTGGCGATAAGCCTTTTGTGGAGGTTCTCTTGTTCCAAGTGCTTCTCCGAGATGATGAGTGCATCATCGTCCGGGTTGTTCTCCTCTCCGGAGACAGGTTTATAAGTTTTATCTTCGGCATCACTGTGATCGGACAGCGGCCCCGGACTATGTTCGCCGTCCCCTGGCTCATCCTGCTCCATCGCTGGGTTCATGGGGTTGTCGTCATCTTTGGAGTCATCCGGGGTATTATTATTTCTTGTGTCGTTATCGCTGTTTTTGCTGTGGCAGGATTTAGAGCGGCGCCGCTGACATCGGCGCTTTGGTTGCTTCTTTAGAGGATTATCCTCCGTTGCATCCTTCCGTTCTTCACTGTTGTTTTCTTTGGGTGTGTCCACCATGTATATATCATATCATGAGGTGGCTGTCCAGCGTCCTGTGGGCGGTGGTTCCTGTTCTTCTCCGGCATCGTCATTTGTACCGTCGATGTCTTCGGAGTCGAAATCAAGCAGATCGGTTGAGTCGTCGACAGTGACTATTAAGTGGGTGGTGGTTGGGTAATGAATTTCTTTGTCATCCACTTCCCACTCAAGCCAGACATAGTTCGGCCAAGAGTCTCCTGACAGGGAGAGAGATTTCAATGAATTTAGCACATCCCCCAAGGGCGAGTGCTGAGAGATATCCTTGGGGGTAAATTCCATGATCGGTGCCCAATCAGGTTCGATGGGCACGGATGTACGCGGTTCGGAGCCTGTGGCCGGAGACGAGTCCGGGGGTCCGACGACGCAGACCTCATTGGAGGCGAAGTCTGTGTTTGGCTTTGTCGCCGCTGAGTGTGCGACCTCCGTGGCGGGGTCCATCCACCCGTCCTCAGATGGCACGATCTACTCCGGATTGAGAGCTGGGGCAGCCGCAGGTGTGATCTCCCGAACGCTGTCCGACGGCAGATCTAAGTCATGCTCATCATGACTGTTCGGCGCACCTGTCATGGGCTCAAATCCGTCAAAGATCAAATCTCTGCGGATGTTGGTCATGTAGTTCAGGCTTCCAAACTTGACTTGATGGCCAGGGGCGTAGCTATCGATCTGCTCCAGATGGCCAAGCGAGTTGGCCCGCAGTGCGAAGCTGCCGAATACAAAGATCTGTCTGGGGAGGAAAACCTCACCCTGGATCGCATCGTTGTAGAAGATTGAAGGAGCCATCAAGCCTTACTGTGACGACACAGTGGAACTCTCAATGAAATCATCAATGTCCGTGTCAAAACCGGCAGATCTCGGGTAGGGGGTACCGAACTGTGCGTCTAAGGCTAATGGTAACAGGAGGCGGGGGACATGATGTTTACCCAGGTTCGGGCCCTCTCTATGGAGGTAATACCCTACTTCCTACTTGATTGATCTTGATGATATGAGTATTACAAGAGTTGATCTACCACGAGATCGTAGAGGCTAAACCATAGAAGCTAGTCTATGATTATGATTGTTGTTGTCCTATGGACTCAACCCTCCAGTTTATATAGACACCAAAGGGGGCTAAGGTTACACAGAGTCGATTACAGAGAAGGAAATCTACAGATCCGAATTGCCAAGCTTGCCTTCCACGCAAAGGAGAGTCCCACCTGGACACGGGATGAAGTCTTCAATCTTGTTTCTTCATAGTCCGACAGCCCGGCACAAGTACATAGTCCGGCTGTCCGAGGACCCCCTAATCCAGGACTCCCTCAGGCGCCATCGTCGAGCCAAGGCGAGTGGCACCATGGCGCGACCCACTGTGCCAGGCGCCTGCGCGCGAGAAGCAAGCTGCCAAGTGGTGCAGCAACCCCAAGAAGATGCACATGTACGTCCAGCACCGCTACGCCAAGACCGTGTGCCACCGATGATGATGGTGGCGCACGGGCACCAAGACCAGGATCCACCTCCTCGACGGGCTCCCGTGACCACAGCAGGGTGCCGCGCGTTCACCCCGGAGCATCGCAACATCGTCTGGTCGGGCAAGTTCAAGCCTGACCTGCCCCCACGCTATGACGGCACCGCCGACCCCGCCGAGTTCCTGCAGCTCTACGAGCTGAGCATCGAGGTGGCCAGCGGCGATGAGAAGATCATGGCGAACTGGTTTCCCATGGCCCTCAAGGATGGCGCGTGCTCCTGGCTCCTGAACCTCCCCGTGGGATCCGTCTCCTCCTAGGACGAGATGCGCGACCGCTTCATCGCTAACTTCCAAGGCACTCGCGACTGCCCGCCCGCCGCAGGTGACCTACGACGCATCAAGCAACAACCAGGAGAGACCCTGCAGAAGTACATCCAGCGCTTCAACAATGTTCGCCTCAAGATCCCCAAGGTGTCGGACGAGGCCACATCTCGGCGTTCACTAATGGCGTCCGCGATGTCAAGATGAAGGAGGAGCTCGCCATTCACGAGGACCTCCGCAAAGCCCTGGAGATGTTCAACATGGCGAGCAAGTGTGCGAGGGCTGAGGAGGGGTGCCTCTCCCTCCTCAAGCTCCCTGATGCTGACCCAGAAGACAAGAAAGCCAAGGCCAAGTACGTGAAGCGCAAGGGACCAGTTGTGCTTGCAGCCGAGCCAGAGATGAAGCGCGACTGCGACCACCCCGAGTCATCCAAGAGCAATCAACCGTTCTGCATCTTCTACAACATTCACAGCCACAACACCAACGACTGCTAGGAGCTCAGGGCCCTCTGCGGCGGGCGCTTCGGTCGACGCCCCTAGTGCAACGATCGAGGCTACGGTCGTGGAGGTGGCCGAGGTGGAGGACGCTGGGACGATCGCGATCATCGCCAGGAGTGGCGCGACTAGCCTCGGGAGGATCGCTGGCAGGGCCAGCCTCGCGAGGGCACTTGGAGGGACCAGACTCCCGAGGACCGGCCTTAGGGCAATGTTGCTCTTCCTCCACTGCCTCCACCACCGAGAAGGAATGAATATCATCACCAGGACGAGGGGGCTGGGGGATTCCAGGAGCCTCGAGCCATCGCCTGCATCCTGGGTGGTCTCAGGCCCCAGCCTCTCACCGCATCTTCAAATAGTTCTTGCACAAGGTGAACGCCACGCTCCCCAAGCCCGAGGCAACTTGCCCGCTCAAGTGCTCCAAATATGCCATCACTTTCAACTCCTCCAATCAGCTCAAGTGTGCGGCCACTGCTGGCACGCTCCCAATGCTCTGCTCTCCTGTCATCAGCAATGTGGTCGTCACCAAGGCTCTCATCGATGGTGGAGCAGGGCTCAACATTCTCTCTGTTCAGATGTTCAACAGACTCCAAGTGCCATATCACCAGCTTCAGCCTACCAAGCTATTCTCAGGAGTGACCGACTGTTCCACGCAACTGATAGGGCAGATCTGTCTCCCTGTCACCTTCAGCGAGCGCGACAACTACCACACCGAGCTCATCGACTTCAATGTTGCTGACATTTGTCTGCCGTATAATGCCATCCTCGGGTACCCAGCACTGCCAAGTTCATGGCAGCAACGCACCACAGCTACAACGTCCTCAAGATGCCAGGGAGAGGTAACATCATCACGGTCGCTTGCAAGGAGAAGGACGCAGTGTGCTCCCTCGAGCGCGCCTACCAGGCCGTAGCAGTTGAGAACCCTGAAGATGAGGGCGGTTTCCTCCCTCCTGAGGTCGCCCCCAAGACGAAGAAGCTATAGCTAGGTCAGGGATCTCACGAGAAAGCATCACCCGTCAGCACCGCGCCGAGCCTCGCGTCCCTGGATGGGGCGCCTTCACCTATCGCATAGGAAGGCACGCCCGGCGCCCCTCTCGGGCTGGGCTCGAGGGCTCTCCTCTGGAGGGCCTTAGACCTAGCCAGCCTCACGAGGGAGGTGCTCGGGGACCACGTGGAGGCATGCTTCAGCGCACGCTTCCCAGGAGAAGGCGCAGGGCGCAAGGCATCAGGCGCTCGGGAGTTCATCAGCAAGGTAGTCTAGGAGATTCAAGAGGCAAGGGTTCTACAAGGCGATCGCCGCCCACCGCGGGGCACGGCTCATCACCCTGAAGAGGGTAAGGAGTTCCACGTCTGCATCGACATCCTAGGGCTCAACAGGGCCGCATCTCGGCGGCTCTTCTGGCCATCTCGTGTTGGCCGATGCGAGGGTCCGCCTCACAGCTATGTTCGCATGCCCTTGGGCCTGCCGAGCGCGGCTGTGGTGTTCCAGCACCGCATACGGGACGTCCTGGCGGCTCGGGAGGCTAGGCACTGGGCTATCCTGGCGGAGATGGAGGTGCACCTTGAGGAGCCCCCCAGGCCCTGATACGTCTCCAACATATCTATAATTTTTTATCGTTACATGCTATTATATTACCCGTTTTGGATGTTTATGGGCTTTACTATACACACTTTTATATCATTTTTGGGACTAACCTATTAATCGGAGGCCCAACCCAAATTGCTGTTTTTTTGCCTATTTCAGTGTTTCGAAGAAAAGGAATATCAAACGGAGTCCAAACGGAATGAAACCTTCGGGAGAATTATTTTTGGAACAAACGCAATCCAGGAGACTTTGAGTGGACGTCAAGAAGTAAACGAGGCGGACACGAGGGTCCAGAGCACGCCCTAGGGGAGTGGGCGTGCCCCCCACCCTCGTGGGCCCCTCATGGCTCCCCTGATCGACTTCCTTCGCCTATATATCTCTACGTAACCCGAAAACATCCAGGAGCACCCCTATTTCCACCGTCGCAACCTTCTATACCTGTGACATCCCATCTTGGAGCCTTTTCCGGCGCTCCATCGGAGGGGGAATCGATCATGGAGGGCTTATACATCAACGCCAAAGCCTCTCCGATGAGTTGTGAGTAATTTACCACAGACCTTTGGGTCGATAGTTATTAGCTAGATGACTTCTTCTCTCTCTTTGAATCTCAATACAATGTTCTCCTCGATCTTCTTGGAGATCTATTTGATGTAACTCTTATTGCGGTGTGTTTGTCGAGATCCGATGAATTGTGGGTTTATGATCAAGTTTATCTATGAGAAATATTTGAATCTCCTCTGAATTCTTTTATGTATGATTGGTTGTCTTTGCAAGTCTCTTCGAATTATTAGTTTGGTTTGGCCTACTAGATTGATCTTTCTTGCAATGGGAGAAGTGCTTAGCTTTGGGTTCAATCTTGTGGTGTCCTTTCCCAGTGACAGCAGGGGCAGCAAGGCACGTATTGTATTGTTGCCATCGAGGATAAAAAGATGGGGTTTATATCATATTGCCTGAGTTTATCCCTCTACATCATGTCATCTTGCCTAATGTGTTACTCTGTTCTTATGAACTTAATACTCTAGATGCATGCTGGATAGCGGTTGATGTGTGGAGTAATAGTAGTAGATGCAGGCAGGAGTCGGTCTAATTGTCGCGGACATGATGCCTATATACATGATCATGCCTAGATATTCTCATAACTATGCACTTTTCTATCAATTGCTCGACAGTAATTTGTTCACCCACTGTAGTACTTATGCTATCTTGAGAGAAGCCACTAGTGAAACATATGGCCCACGAGTCTATCTTCTATCATATAAGTTTTCAATCTACTTTATTTTGCAATCTTTACTTTCCAATCTATATCATAAAAATACCGAAAATATTTATCTTATCTTATTATCTCTATCAGATCTCACTTTCGCAAGTGGCCGTGAAGGGATTGACAACCCCTTTATCGTGTTGGTTGCGAGGTTCTTGTTTGTTTGTGTAGGTACAAGGGACTTGTGTGTAGCCTCCTACTGGATTGATACCTTGGTTCCCAAAAACTGAGGGATATACTTACGCTACTTTGCTGCATCACCCTTTCCTCTTCAAGGGAAAACCAACGCAGTGCTCAAGAGGTAGCAAGAAGGATTTATGGCGCCGTTGCCGGGGAGGTCCACCCACAAGTCAAGACATACCAAGTACCCATAACAAACTCTTCTCCCTCGCATTACATTATTTGCCATTTGCCTCTCGTTTTCCTCTCCCCCACTTCACCCTTGCCGTTTTATTCACCCTCTCTTTTCTGTTTGCCTATTTTTCGCTTGCTCCTCGTATTTACTGCCGCTATGTCTGAAACTGGGGAGGTTATCATTCATAAGGACAATAGTAATAACATGGGAAACTTTGATGCTTTTGATGATCCTGTTGATGAACCACCCATCTTACATACCAAAAGGTTTCAAATCGGTAGTGGTAATATTATTGGAAAAGGGGTTATTCAAGATTTCTTTACTTGTGCCGGTGCTTTGCCCGCTATGGGTGGATCTATTCTTCATAGAACTAGTAGTCTTGCGGATGCTATATCATTGCTTATAGTTGAACTTGAAAGACAGTTGATGCATATGCATCCTTGCATACAAAGGATTTTCCTAGAATTTTCCAATATTGAGCATTCTTCTGTTAAGCGTGTAGCTACTATCTTTTTGGCACCTGAGTTCAGATTTATAATAAAAGAAGCCAAAGAAATTTTTGGGCACTATAGGGTGGACGATGTTCGTCCTCCCATAGAGGCAATCCTCTTCAATCAAGAGGACATAATGCATTTACAATCTTTAGATCATGTTGCTTTGAATGTGTTTACCCACATTGGCACGGCGCTTGTGCTCGGGTCCGTCCCTGCAACGCTGATAAACCCAAGGACCAAGCTCTGGCTCGCGGCCTGCTCCGCGCACATCACCTTACCAGGTCCTCGGTACCCTCGTCTTCCCGTGAAGGGTTCGGGGACAGGCAGTCCCCTCCGTAAGGAATTGCAATCTCTCCCGTCAGCTAACTTGCAGGTTCACCCGAGGCCAATCTATGAGCAGACCCCGGCGGTCACAACCTTACGTAGCGAGTCACTTGCACATTAAAAGGGGGGCTCTTGAGCATCGCGCCTCAGGAGCTCCAACTGGCTCTCCAGCCCTCACCCCCTGGCCTTGACCACGGCATCACGACCTGGCATACCAGCGGCGGCTGAGATAGCTCGAGGGCCGAGACCCGAGGACGTAGAGCACCTAGGCAAGCAAGGGAAGAGGGTGATCGTCGTGGGCCCCACCTGGTGACACTACCACGGGTGCATGAATGGGCACCACTCAGGGAAATCAGACGAGTCTACTAAGAGATAAGTCATACGTGTCGTGATAAGAGACTCACAACCCACTCGCCCTAGTCTCGCACTCCATCTCCGGCAGTTTTACTCCCCTTTCCGTTTCTTGGGCAGCTGCTTGCACGCCAAGGGGGACCTCGTGAGCATCGCGCCTCCCGAGCTCTCATCGGACCTCTGGCTGCTCAACTCCTAGCCTTGACCATGGCATCGCGACCTGGCATACTAGAGACGGATGAGGACTGCCTGGGGACTGGGTCCCACCGGCGTAGAGAGCTACGCTACCTGAGGGGAAGAAAGGAGGGGAATCATGCCAGATCGGGACACGCGATTTCACCATAACACCAAACGAGCGATGCTAGAATTAAAATGTGTCAATCCTTACATGCCCCATAGGGCCAATTCTAATTCCATGCAGGGAAACAAAAGGAGAAGGGTTTCTGCTAGGCCAGCATGCGTCACCGACAATGCCGAGCGGTAGCCGCTGCCACACTCCAACCGCGGCGGGAGCTTGATGGCACGTAGCTGTCATCACTGGACTCCGGAGATTCGCTGGGCTCATGAGAATTGTTGGATTCCCAAGAGTCGCCGCTACTGCCGGAGGAGGTGCTAGCAGGGATGGAAGTAGGTCTGGCACCCTCGGTCGCGTTTCGTGGGCTGCTTCCCCCGGGGCAGCACTCACTACAAAAAAAAGACACATCCGTGACATTTTGGGCCAAACGAAAAAAAATTATGTCATCCTTATGACACTTCTATGACGATAATTGTGACAAAACCCGGTATCATCATAGATGTGGTGGGCTCCTACTTCTATGAAAAAAAATCATGACAGAAAATGGGCTTTTCGTCCTGAGCAGGCCGGAGACGCAGCTGCATGACATTCTTTGGGCCGTCCATGACGGAAAAACTGTGGTAGAAGCGAGGGAGAGGAAAATTTCGGCGAGTTCCCAGTTATGGTGGGTGGTCGGGGGCCGAGCGATGCGCGTTTCTCTCATCCACATACGCGCGTGTGTGTGAGGCATTGGCTCTAACTGAACCCGAGTGAGGCATTGGGCTCTAACTGAACCTAAGCGATTGCACTGCAGGCTACGCGTTACTGAACCCGAGCGATAGATCAATGGCTGTTAACTGAACCCGATCGAGTGATTCCTTCGCTACTGCTGCTAACTGAAGCCGATCGATGATGCCTCTGGATGAACAGTGAGTGTTGCGGGGGGTTTGGACGAACAGTGAGTGGTGGGGGTGGACGAACAGGACCCCGTGGCGTTGCCTCTGGATGAACAGGACCCCGATTGATCGATCCGGTTGGGGCTGGATGAACAGGACCCCGTGGAGGGCTGGATGATCAGGACGACCCTGTGGAGGGCTGGATGAATAGTAGATGGTGGAGGGGTGGATGAACAGTAGCCCGTGGAGGGGTGGTTGAACAGGAGCCCATGGAGAGGGGTGGTTGAACAGTAGTCGGTGGAGTAGCGCGCGGTGGAGGCTGGATGAACAGGAGCCCATGGATGAACAGTCACAAGTGGAGGCTAGAGGAGGTCGATGGTGGATGAACAGTAGCTCGTGGAGGTTGGAGGAGGTCGACGGTGGAGATGAACAGTATCTCGTGGAGTCCCGTTTTACGGTACGCCACACCCCTCCTGATGAACAGGACCCCCGTTTCGACCGTAGCGCTCCAACACAAGTCTGTTTTGTCCGTTTTGCGGTATGCCACACCCCTCTTGATCAACAGGACCCCCGTTTCGACCGTAGGAGGTCAGTTTCCTCCGTTTTGCGGTACGCCAGACCTCTCCCGATGAACAGGATCCTGTTTCGAACATGGTCGGTCGAACACAAGGATGTTTCCTCCATTCTGCGGTACTCCAGGCCTCGTTTCCATCGCCTGTTCCGTCCAAGCCCTCCCGATGAACACAACGACGCATTCCGTTTCGACCCAGCCAGTTGGCTCCCCATGAACACGACGACGATGCTATTTCTCCATTCCGACCTAGCCATGTACACGATTCCTGGCCGTACGTATGCACGAGTAGGCATTCGAGACCCTGCCTGTATGTAGGTACGTGGTCGTATTTTCTTTCTTGCACACTGGCCGTTGTACGTACGGGTACATGCTACGTGCGCGCCTCTACTACGACACGTGTGCGCCTCTACATCCACCAGTATGTATGTACACATTCACGACCAGAATGACAACGCTACGTACGCTTCGACCAGGTGGGTCCTGACTGTTAGGCACTTCCTTGTGTGCGAAGATGTAGCTGGTGGGTCCCAGCAGTTAGGGGGGCGAATCGTTTTTTTTGCCCGGACGCAATTCCTTGCATGCGAAGATGTAGCTGGTGGGTCCCAGCAGTCAGGGGGCGAATCATTTTTTTTGCCCGTAATATGGACGCACTTCCTTGCGTGCGAAGATGTAGCTGGTAGGTCCCAGCAGTCTGGGGGAAATGTTTTTCGCGAAATACGGTGGCCCGTCTGGTGGGTCCCTACTGTCAGGTGGAGGAATAATTATTTTACGCGTAATAAGGAGGCACTTCCTTGCGGCTGCCGTGGACCCAGCTGTCAGCCTCTCCACGTATAGTACTCTTCCGATGAAAGTCGGTCGTTGACCACATTGACCATGCCGCGCCGAGAGCACCACGGCGGTGGACGACTGCGAGGCCTAGGAAGGGGACGACGCGGAGCCGGGGAAGACGCGGCAGTGGATGCCCATGCGAAGAGGAGTACGAGGGTTCACTGGTTCGGTTGCAGTGTGAGGCTGCCATCGCCGCAGAATAACAGGGGGTGTGGGTGAGTAGAGAGATGGCCTGGCCAGCGGTGGGAGTAGTAGGGGGCGGTGAGGCCTCCGTGGCATCACAGCCGGCCATGGAAGGCAGGAGCACGCGGCAAGACCGGCGCTGGTTTGGGCGGTTGGAGCAAGAAGACCAGAGGTTGAAGAAGCACTACGGCCGTTGGATGAACATCGTACGGTAACAGGAGCTAGAATCGTTCATATTGACTAAGTTGACAAAGCCCTCCGTCTCCGTCAACTTGGTAGGCCCACAAGTCAGCCTCCCACTATAATGGGTTCCAGCTGGCAGGGGGAGTATTCATTTTTTTTGTGCGTAATAAGGAGGCACTTCCTTGTGTGCAAAGATAGCTGGTGGGTCGGACCTGTCAATGGGGGGCACGTTTTTTTGCGAAATACAGTGGCCCTTCCGGTGGGTCCCAGATGTCAGGTGGAGGAATCATTATTTTGCACGTAATAAGGAGGTATTTCCTTGTGTGCGGCCGTGGACCCAGCTGTCAGCCTCTCCACACATAGTCTACTTCCGTTGGTGTCGTTTGTTGACCACGTTGACCACACCGCGCCGAGCGCATCCAAGGTGGTGGACAATGGCGAGGCCCCGGACAGCAACGAGCCAGAGATGGGAAGATGCGGGAGTAGAGTCGCTGATGGAGAGGTATACGAGGGTTAATTGGTTCTAGTGCGGTGTGGTTCGGCAGACAGTGGAGAAGAACAGGAGGTGTGGAGGGGTGGAGGGATGGCTTGGCCAACGGTGGAGTAGCGCTTCATAGCGAAGCGTGCTAAGTAGAGCTGCTAGCAGTAGGAGGCGGGAGGTGGTCCCGGCAGCGCTGGAGGAAGAAGACGAGAGATTGAAGATGGATGCCGGTCGTTGGATGTAAATCCAACGACTAACATGTCAGAATCATTTGTTGACTAAATTGACAACGACTTGCGTTGGCTTCGACCTATTGGCCCACATTTCAGCCTCGAAAAATGTGGCACGTATTCAACCCAATTTTTTAGAATTAACAGTCTTTTTTTGCGCGGTAGAATTTACAGTCAATTTGATCTTCTTTTTTTGAATTACGGTCCATTAGCTGGGCTGGGTGAACAAATAATGTAGCGTCCATGTGGCCCATTTATTTTATTTCCTAAAAAATTACATGCCATTTGCACTTTCTCAAAATACACGATTTTGCTGGGTTGATTCTAATTATAATGTTGGGTTGGGCCAACAATGTTATCAAAAAATAAAAAGGGGTTGAGCATTTTGTTATAAATATATTTAAATAATAAGTGATATTATTACATTGGTCCTTAAATCTTACCAAACTTTTGTACACAATCACTAGGATTTTTGTGCCAAAACAATCCAGGATTTTATTGTTAAGAAATTATTTTTATAAGTTAATAAGATGTGGGATATTGTTTTCTTACATATGTAAGTGTCTGTTAAATATATGATGACAATAAAAATAATATATAATAACATATAAAATAAATTAAATATATATAATATAGTCAGAAGGGAAACATAAGTTGGACCTGGCGTTCCTATTCTTATATAGAAAAATAGAACAGACATCTGCGTTTTCTTCAAAAAATAACATAAATTGGGCTGCCGATATTCAGGAAAAATAAAACCTCGGATGGGAGGTCCATAGGCCGGTCGATACATGACGGCCCTCAAGAAAATACAAACAGGCCTATGGACCTCCCATCCAAGGTCGTGGGTTGCGCATGTTAAAAATGAAAGCCTAGACGGGGCAGCCCAAACCCAGCTAATACTTGTTGCCCCAGTGATAATAAATGATACCTGCTAGCTCCCCCGCTTCGTTGTGAATTTATATCCTATAGTAACTACGTGGAAGCACCTAAAAAATGTAACTATGTTGACAAACCCGTGGGCCCCAATGTCAGTATAGCATTAGGAGGAAGTATTTTTTCGATGAGGCACTTTCTTGCGTACGGCCATAGACCTGGTGGGTCCCGACTGTCCGCTTCTCCACGTACAATCCTCTCCAGATTCCTCTCGTTTGTTCAGCATGTTCACAATGGCAGACAGCAGCGTCGCGGTGAGCGCACAAAGGCGCGGGAGGGGATCCAACCACCTGAGGAAGTGCCTTATTATTAACGAAACTACTGAACTAGCCTAGTGGCCAAGTGACACTACCCGACAGTTCTTCCGCCCGGGTTTGATTCCACCTGTGTAGGGAAAATATCTCCAAATTTTTTGCCTTTGCCTTTATTGACATGTGGGTCCCCATTGTCATCTACGCACACCACGTCCAACACTTGCCAAAACTCCGTCCCTCATTTTCTCTGTGTTCGCCACACTTGACATTGTGTGGGCATTTTGACTGTGCATCATATTAAGATGTGCTATGCATGAATGTTGATCAGCATGATGTTAACTGGCTGGTAGTTCCATTTTCGACCATGAATAAAACTTCCAACATGATGTTAACCCGGTTTGAAAAGGTCATGTTAATATAAATGCTCTGCCTCTGAAAATTGCAGTTTCTTATCTGAAACTGAACTTGCAGTTTCTTATCTGAAACTAAAACTTGCAGTTTCTTCTCTGAGAATCACATTGTTTGCACTTTTATACTCCTATGAAACTACATTTTTTAAGTGCTAAAAATAGATCTCTAGAATTCATAAAATACTTCATATGCTCAATACTGCAAATCTGAAATTCAAAAGACATTCATATCTGAAAGTACTCTCAAAATACACAACACAAAACACAATTCACAACCTGCAAATACTGACAACCCTAAGATCCTCCTGACAATTCACAACATGCCCGACTATTGGGCTGGGGGGGCAGTCCCCTCCTATTCCTCGGCGGCAGACAGCTGCCCCGTGAGACAATGTGAACGGCGAGGGAGAGGATGGTGGGGAAGCGTCGTCGGGCTAACTGCTTTTCTCCTCTTGTAGTTGGGTTCGATCGACGAAGACTCCACCGGCTCGCTCTGGCAGGACACCCTCACAAACGGCACCCTGTAGATGCTCGATCCTTCAATCTCTGGTGGATGCTCCATCTGGGATCGATACGCCCACCACCGATCCCTCACGATCGGATTCGGTGAATCTGTTTGCTCCATGGCCCAGAGGAGCAGCTCTATGTACTCTCGCACAACTCCCTCCAGGAGTATCGCCGCCTTTTCACTCTATTGCAGATATTTGGCCATGGATGTCGCTGGCGCCGCTAGTTGGTCCTTGTTGTCAAACCAAGACTGTATCTCCAACATCCTAGCTAGCTTCACAGGGTCGTCGTCTGCGATCCTCACGTATCGGTTGTACTCCTCCATCGATCTACTTCTCCACAGCACCTTCACTCGCCGGCGGTGGTTTTTGAATGGAAGAGGAGAGGAGCGGCGCTGGTTTTGGATTAGAACAGGAGAGGAGCGATGCTGGTTTTGGATTGGAACGGGAGAGGAGGGGCGGTGGTTTTGAAATGGAAGAGGAGAGGAGCGGCGCTGGATTTAGATTGGAACAGGAGAGGAGCGGCGGTGGTTTAAGAGGAGAAAAGCAGAAGAGAGGTGCTGGTCTTGGAAGTACTTTTTGTTGTTTTGCGTATTTTGGGTCAAAGTTTGACCGCGTACTGTATTTGACAAGCAAAATGTGAATGCATGTCACCAAAAATTGTATCGTTTGGTCCGTATCTGAATGTACTTTCAAATTATATTATTTTTGCAACGTATAACATATATTTTGTGTACGAAAATCATGGTCAATTATGACCAAGAATAAAAGCGAGACTAGTTAATGTGGGGTCGCTTTCTTAATTGAAGGGTAAATTGATTTTGATTTTGATCCAGTCACAGCACGCCGGCCCTCTCGTCCAATCCTAAATCGCTGCCGCACGCTCCTCTCCCTCTTCTCCATTGCAAAACCACCTCCTCTCCTCTCCATCATCTCCATTCCAAAACCATCGTCTCGCCTCTCCCTCTTCTGATCTTCTCCATTGCAAAACCACCTCCTCTCCTCTCCATCATCTCCATTCCAAAACCATCGTCTCGCCTCTCCCTCTTCTCTATTGCAAGACCATCGTTTCTCCTCCCATCTTCCAAAGCTAGCACCGGACCACTCAGAAGGACATCTATGGAGAGGATGCAGCAGCGAATCAGGCAGATCGCCGGCGGCGACCAGGCAAAGTAGATGGATCGAGTGGGTATGTTGATTGCTAGCTAACTCATCCACGCGGGTCATGGTAAATGGAGCGCCCGAGAAACCTATCTTCAATTGCAAGGGCTTTTGGCAAGGGTATCTGCTCTCCCCGATTCTTTTCATATTGACCATGGAACCATTGCAAAGAATGTTTGAGCTTGCTACATCTCATGGGCATATGCCCCGCTAGCGAGGAGGGGGCTGCACCATCAGATATCTATGTTCGCCGACGTTGTCATGATCTTCATCAAGCCAGATGACATGGACATATATGCATGCACCTCCCTCCTTTGGTTATTCGATGAGGTGTCTGGCCTTCATGTCAACTTGGCAAAAAGTGTGCCATACCCAATTCATTGCTCAAGAAAAATAATGGTGAGAGTGGAGGGGTTTCTCGTCTGCCCAACCAGATCATTCCCGTGCAAATACCTCAGCTTGTCGCTTACCATACACAAGCAATCAGCAGCTCAGCTGTTGGGCCTCGTGGATAAACTAGTTGGAGCTAGTGCAAGGTGGCTATGATGCCAAAGAGTGGGCGGTTGCTTCTCTTGCAATCTATTCTCACAGCCATCCCTTTCCATGCAGTGCTTGCGTTGGACATCCCATAGAAGATGATCACATTGATGAATAAAATCTACCTTGGATTCCTTTGGTGCGTGAAGGAGCAAGATTCTGGTGGTCATTGTGTTGTGGCTTGGGATTTGGTGTGTGCGCCCAAATGGGCAGGAGGCCTCGGAGTGTCGAACCTATGGTGGCTCCATAAAGCGACGCAGGCCCGCTGGTCGTGGCTGCAAAGGTTGGACCCGTCTCAATCATGAGATGAATTCAAAATCACCGTGCCAGAGGAGTCCATGCAACTTTTCAAGGCCGCGACTTGTGAAGTGCTTGGCGACGGGAGGCGCATGCGGTTTTGAGAGGATTGGTGGCTAAGTGGCTGGAGAGTTCAAGAGCTGGTGCCGAGTATTTATGAAAGGGTGGCATCGAGGTCCCGTGTGGAACGTACCATGCATCAAACCATGGTAACTGGTGAATGGGCCCGTGACAACGGACCTAAACTAAGTTCAGAGCAGCTGCAGGAGTTCCTTGCACTTTGGACCGCAACTGAACAGATCAACCTTCATGAGGGCCAGTAGGACTCCATCTTTTGGGCATGGTAAGAGGATGGTTAATACTCGACGTGCTTGGCCTATGCTACCAAGTTCTGGGGTAGGGAGGTGGTGCCGACAGCAGATTTTACATGGAAGTCTAAGGACCCCCTCTGATGCAGGTTCTTCATGTGGTTGGTGCTCAAGGACTGGTGTTGGACCTCAGACCGCCTTGCACGGCATGGTCTCGACCACCAGGATTCATGCCCATGATACGGTCATGGAGTGGAAACAATGCAACATCTCATGCTTGACTGTGTGTTTGCATAGCATGTTTGGAGCGTAGTCTGTCGGGCACTAGGCAAGCAGGAGTAGATCCTGGCCGGGACCCAAGCACTTTCGGAGTGGTGCCAGCCTGCCAGGACAAGATTTGGACAGGTCGTAATAGGAAGTATGCATGTGCAATCACCATCTTTGTCATGTAGGAGATTTGGAAGCATCGAAACTCGATTGTGTTTGATGGAGCGACGCCCTCTAAAGATCGTGTTTTGACGAGAGTTGAGGAAGAAGGTAGATCTTGGAAGCTAGTCGGGTTACTTAGAGGAGAGGTAGGTGCCTTCTTTGGCGCATTGACGAGTGGGCTTTCACGAGTAGGTGCAACTTGAGTTAGCCGAGTTTGGGTGGAGTTGGGTTCATGTAATATGTAGCTCCAACATGGAGGGGTTCTTTCCCCATCTTCTTCTTTAATATAAAGTACGCACACTCGAGCGTATTTGTGAAAGAAAAAAGTACTATGCTTCGTGCATATGTTATGTTAGACACATATTGTGAGGAATCCTGGCTCCCTGTGAACGTCATTAGCCATTTTGATTTCATCATTACCATTTACCTTCTTGTCCTAGTTTATTTTAGTCTTTCATTTTACTTTCATCCGCCAATCACTTGCTAAATTTTCAATCTCAATTTCCGCTCTTGTCCTATAATTAACTTGCAGGCACATCTTCCTAAGCCTCTACAAAAGGCTAATACCATTTTCTTGTTTTCCATGTGGGATTTACTCTTATTTTGAAAAGCTACAATTATACTCTATTCACTTAGAGATCATCATAATATATATTTTTATCAATAAAATGGTCATATGAGCTACCTATCATGATCCATTTGATGTAAACCTAGTGGTGATTGTCATTTGATAAATTATTACTTTATGTTTAGATAATCACTAGTGGAAAATGTGTGTGTTAGTTGGGTTTAATCTGGCAGGTAATAAATTGTGGTTATATTAAATGAAAAGGCTGCATCATATTGTTGCCACTCAGTATAAAGATTTATATGGCCTCTAAGGTTATATCTAACGCACAGCCACATTTGGTTCGGCCGCGTCCATTTGGGGTTAAATGGACACAAATTGCGGCCCAATACGCGGCAGCAAACGGCACCAATCCATTTTTTGTCCGCTACCGACCCATTTCCGGCCCAAATTTGGGTCGCGTTTGCGTTGAAACAGGCAGCTTGCGGATGCACGCAGGCACTCTCCTTGTTCTCTCCTAGCCCGCTCGTCGGTGAAACTGGTGGAAATATGCCCTAGAGGCAATAATAAAGTTGTTATTATTATATTTCCTTATTCATGATAAAGGTTTATTATTCATGCTAGAATTGTATTGATCGGAAACTTAGATACATGTGTGGATACGTAAACAAATATCGTGTCCCTTGTAAGCCTCTACTAAACTAGTGAAAGGATCAAGAATAGGGGTCTAGAGGGGGGTGATTAGACCCTTCAACAAGCAAAAGTGGCAATTTTTAAGTTCTTCAAGTTAAGGTGGAGTTTTAGCACAAGTTTAAGCATTCAGAATACATTTCAAGCAAGCATGGCAAGAGTATGAGCAGTGGAAAGAGTAAAGCATGCTAATTGCAAGAAAGTAAAAGGATGGGATTGGAGTGTGCAAACGCAATGAAGACACGGAGATTTTTGGTGTGGTTCCGATGGGTGGTGCTATCGTACATCCATGTTGATGGGTACTTCAACCCACGAAGGGTAACGGTTGCGTGAGTCCACGGAGGTCTCCACCCATGAAGAGTCCACAAAGAAGCAACCTTGTCTATCCCACCATGGCCATCGCCCATGAAGGACTTGCCTCACTCGGGTAGATCTTCATGAAGTAGGCGATCTCCTTGTCCTTACAAACTTCTTGGTTCAACTCCACAATCTTGTCGGAGGCTCCCAAGCGACACCTAACCAATCTAGGAGACGCCACTCTCAAAAAGGTAATAAATGGTGTGTTGATGATGAACTCCTTGCTCTTGTGCTTCAAATGATAGTCTCCCCAACACTCACGGATTTGGGTATGGTGGAAAGAAGATTTGAGTGGAAAGCAACTTGGGGAAGGCTAGAGATCAAGATTCTAGTGGTAGGATTGGTATATCTTGGTCTCAACACATGAGTAGGTGGTTCTCTCTCAAAAAATGAGTAGTGGAAGTGTAGGCACATTCTGATGGCTCTCTCACAAATGGAGAAGGGGTTGGAGGGGTATATATAGCCACCACACAAAATCCAACCATTACACACATTTTACCCAACTTGGTCAGACCAAATAGAAGAACTCGGTGAGACCCGATTCAGTTCAAAATGTGAATGTTAGGAATCTCGGTGGGACCGACTGGAACAACTCGATGTGACTGATGTGCTAGGGCTTGGGCAAAACCTCATCTCGGTGAGGCCGATTGCTTGAACTCGGTGAGACCGATTTCAGCGAAGAGCAAACAGAGAGTTAGTCAAGAAAACTCAGTGGGACCGATCGCTGATTTCAGTGAGACCAGAATGTTATGAAGGGAAACAGAGAGTTTGCAAGGCCATCTCGGTGAGATCAAGATCTGTATCGGTGTAACTGAATTGCTAGGGTTTCTAGCAGTGGCTATGTCAAATGAACTCGGTGGTGCCGGATGGATCATTTTGGTGGGGCCGTGTTTGACTTTGAGTTTTGGACATATCTGGAAATGAGAAAGTGGTTGAGGGCTTTGGAGATATATCATTAAGCAATTTGAGCAAGTAGACCAGTAAGCAACACCTCATCCCCTTTTAATAGTATTGGCTTTCCTATGGACTCAATGTGATCTTGGATCACTAAGGCTATGTTTCGCAACAAGGTATTGCAAAAAACTGAAGTATTGAAAACTATAGTATTTTAGGCTATAGATATAACATACCACGGTTTTTAAATAGCAAAGTATTTTGAAGTATCAGTAATATAGAGGACCTGTTTGGCTAGCATCATGACTGAAGGAACTAGCCTAACTTCTGCATGTTCCTCGAGTCAAATCACGGTGAGGATCCTGCGTTTTAAGGAAAATGACGGCTAGAGATCCAAATCATCGAGCAGAAGATCCTAATAAACCAGGGCCATCACATCTGGTTGAGAAAGAAAGACCTTGCGACATGCATTTGTGTTTTTTGGCTGCTTAGTTTTAAAAAAAGAGGTCAGACCCTCTTTTTTTTAAACTGAGAAAATACCATGGTATTGGAGATACTATGGTATTAAATACTACAGTTTTTTAGGTAGCCAAACAACTCACAGCAATTAAAACTATAGTATTTCTAAAATACTTAGAAAATACTTTGCAGCCAAACGGGGCCTAAAATATAAATGAAGAGTCTTGAGCTTTTTCCAATCTTTGTCCTTAGCATTTTGAAGGGGTTCCACATCCTCTTGTCCTTACCACGCCATTGCTGAACTCATCTAAAATATACTAGATAAAAGTATTAGTCCAACAAGACATATTTTGACATTAATTACCAAAATCACCCAAGGAGCACTTGTGCTTTCAATCTCCCCCTTTTTGGTAATTGATGACAACATACATCAAAGCTTAGGATTAAAGATATATATGGTATTAAGTAAAGCTTTGGAAAGACATGTAACATGCATAGGCTCCCCCTACATGTATGCAGTCATGTAAAGATGGAATATAAGAACATGTGAATGCATAAGGTTGACAAAGCAAGAAATGAGTTACATGTGTCTTGGCTATATGCATCAGAGCAAATGATGTGTATAGGAAGTGTACCTCCATGTTCATGAATCCTTCTTGCAAACAATATGTACATCAGCAAGAGATCATCATGCACATGAGTATGATGCATTTACTTACCTTGTGGTCTTGGGATGGCTTTAGAAGAAGTGGACTTGAGAAAACAAGGTTTGATGACACAAGAACACTCTAGATAAAGCAATTTTAGGAAACCACAAGCGTACCAAGACTGGGATGACATGAAATGGGTGAGTACTAGGTACTCTATTTAGATACTGACATGTCCCCAAAGATTTAGAGATATGCAATGAATTCCAAAGATTTTTCTTCCCTTAGATATGTACATCCCCCCCTGAATCTGATATTGGATATTGGGAGAAAGTAGGGTAAGAGAAAATCAGAGCAAGAAAGGATAATATTAACCACGGTCAGAGCAACAATGATATGCAATAAGAATAACTAAGATCAAGTATGTTGACATGTATTTCCCCTCTAAAAGACATGTGACTTATCTATTCTTTGTTTTACTAGCATCTGGAAGAGCTTAGATGTGCTCATATGGTAAGCTTTGATGTGCCCTCTCTCCCCATTTGACAAGAAGGGCACTTCTGGAGTATGAGTCAAGTAGGTGTGATCCTTGAGAGACACTACAAAGTAGTAGGTAATTCATGATGCGTGTAGAGAAAAGAATCATTGAGTGGAGCTAAAAAGATAGGCAGTAAAAATGGCAAAACATTTCTCAGAGTTGAAATTGGTGACGTCAATTGTTTTTCGTTGGTGACACCGAATTGATGGAGTCACAGAAGGTCCTGATTGGTGCGACCAAGTTAGTCCATGTCGGTTGTACTGATGAACTATTTACAAGGAGACCTTGTGCTTCGGTCAGACTGATAGGTCTTGATTGGAGGGACTGAGTTCAACATAGAGTAAAATTTTGTCATCTTAGCTCACTTGGCAAATGAAATCTCACAAGGATTTGCAAGGAATTAACTGAAAGATTTGCAATGAATTTGACACAGAAGTTACAGAGAAAAACATACATAAGAAAAGAGATCTAGATGAAGTTTTTTGTTTTAAATAAGAAAGGAAATACTTTAGCAAGAAAACATGGAAATAAAATAAAAAGGGCACAGAAACACTAGAGAACTTCATCTAGATATGGTCGGCGACAAAGTCACCTATGTTAGAGTATATTGACTTAGGAATCAAGTGAGATCACTTGATCATAGGTCATACTCATCGTTTAAGCTCAAAATGGGGTTACCATTTTTTTAAGCATTTTGATGTATTCACATCTCGTTGAGTTGCTTTGAGTGATGACTTGGGTCAAAGCTTCTCTAAGATTGAGTGACATACCTAGGGTTGTGATATTGATCTTGATCATGTAGTCGAACTTGCGTTGGATGCTCAAGGTTGATGTAGTCCATCAAGAGTTTGGAGCACCCCTTATAGTTTGAGTTCATCTTCCTACATGGGTTAGTCTTGCAAGGAAAAGCACTTGTGTATCCAAGATGACAATCGTGAAACTTGATATCAAATGAAATTTAATATATTGAAATTGTCAAAGGATATGTTGAGTGAGTTCATGCTTCCTTGTCTTCAACATTCATATATAGGGACTTCGTGATGTAAATATTTCTCAAAATGTGAGTGACTTGCAATCACATAGATTTGGGCTTCATCCAAGTACCTACAAGGGTTAGATAACATGCAAGGGTTATAGATCCAAGACATATGATCATCATCATAAGAGAAGTATCGAGGATTAGTTATAAAAGGATCATGCCTTGAACGTATCCAAATGGAGTTTCTACTCCAAGTTTGAGGCATCAATGATATTCAATTCACCTCTGAAATGGAAAAATACTTTCTCATCAAGCGGTTTGGTGAATATATCCGCCAATTGCTTATCGGTACGAACATCCTTAAGATTGATGTCACCTTTAGCAACATGATCTTGAATGAAATGTTGACGAACTTCAATATGCTTAGTTCGAGAATGTTGCACGGGATTGTGAGCAATCTTAATAGCACTTTCATTTTCACAAAGCAATGGAACATGTTTCACATGTATCCCATAATCCTTAAGAGTTTGGGTCATCCAAAGTAATTGAGCACAACATGATCCGGCGGCAATGTATTCCGCTTCGGCGGTGGATAAGGATATCGAGTTTTGTTTCTTGGAGGACCAAGACACAAGAGATCTACCAATAAATTGACAATTACCTCAAGTGGACTTTCTATCAACCTTGTCACCAGCATAGTCCGAGACGGAGTAGCCAACAAGATCAAAAGAAGGCCTCTTAGGATACCAAATGCAAAGTTTGGTGTATGAATTAAGTATCTCACTATCCTTTTCACGGCCTTAAGATGACATTCTTTAGGGGTCGCTTGATATCGTGCACACATGCACACACTTAGCATAATATCGGGATGGGAGGCACATAGATATAACAATGAACCAATCATAGAGTGGTAAACCTTTTGGTCAACCAGTTTTCCATCCTTAGTCAAGTCAAGATGTCCACTAGTAGGCATGGGTGTTTTCATACCTTTGCTTTCTTGCATGTTGAACTTTTTGAAAAGATCCTTGGTATACTTTTTTGAGAAACAAAGGTACCTTCCTTAGTTTACTTGATTTGCAAACCAAGGAAAAATTTGAGTTCACTCATCATAGACATCTCAAACTTGTCCTACATTAGCCTTCCAAACTTTTCACTAAAATGAGGGTTAGTCGAACCAAATATGATATCATCCACATAAATTTGGCACACAAATAATTCACCATTAACCCTTTTAATAAAAAGTGTAGAATTAATCTTCCCAATTTCAAAGCCTTTTTCAATAAGAAACTTGGTCAAGCATTTATACCATGCTCTAGGAGCTTGTTTAAGACCGTAAAGAGATTTGTGAAGTTTGTAGACATGATTAGGTTTCTTAGGATTAACAAAGCTGGGAGGTTGTTTAACATAAACTTGCTCCTCCATTTCACCATTTAAAAATGCACTTTTAATGTCCATTTGGTATAAAGTGATATCATGGTGATTGGCATAAGCAAGTAAGATGCGTATGGACTCAAGTCTAGCAACGGGGGCATAAGTCTCACCATAATCCATACCTTCGACTTGAGTGTAGCCTTGAGATACGAGACGGGACTTGTTGCGTACAATTTGTCCATCCTCATCTTGCTTATTCCGAAACACCCACTTGTCCCAATGACATTGTGGTTGTCGTCTGGCTTTTCAACCAAAGTCCACACTTGATTCCTCTCGAAATTGTGTAGCTCTTCATGCATAGTGTTCACCCAATCCAGATCCTCAAGAGCTTCTTCAACCTTCATATGTTCAATACTAGAAATGAATGAGTAATGTTCACAAAAGTTAGCCAAACGAGTTTTAGAGCGAGCAATTCTCCCGGTTTGAATATCATCAAAGATTTGTTCGATGGGATGATCTCTTGAGATTCTTGATCTAACTTGTGAGAGCCTTTGTTTGGGTCGGGTTGGAACATCCTCTTCATTATCTTCTTCTTCTTCTTGTCCTTCTTCATTGTTGTTGGCGTTGTTGTTCTCTTGTGGAGGTGGAGAAGGAGGTTGATGAGGTTCATCTTGTTGTACTTCCTTGTTTCCTTCGTCTTGACGTGTTCCACTTGTGGATGCCTCCAACTCAACTTGTGGTTCACCTTGTCGTGAAGTTGAGGCTTCCACTTGAATTGACGAAGTGTTCTCCTTCACTTCCGTTGGGTGAATCTTGCCAATAGACAAGTCTTGAATTGCTTTCGAAGGATCTTTGTCTCCTACATCAATTGGCAATTGCTCTACTTGCGAGCCGTTAGATTCATCAAACTTCACATCTACTGTCTCTTCAAACTTTCGAGTGAAATTGTTGTAGACACGGTAAGTGTGAGAGTTTGAGCCATAACCGAGTACGAAATCTTCATGAGATTTAGGGGCAAATTTTGAACGACGATGCTTATCAAGAATGTAACACTTTGAGCCAAATACTCGACAGTATCCAACTTGGGGTTTGTTACCGGTGAGAAGCCCGTAGGCCGTCTTGCTGAAAAGCTTGTGAAGATATAGTCTATTTGTAGCATGACAAGCTGTCTCAACCACTTTTGCCCAAAAGTGTCTTAGCATCTTGTATTCATCAAGCATCGTTCTTGCCATTTCAATAAGTGTCCGGTTCTTCCTCTCAACAACTCCATTTTGTTGAGGTGTGTACGTAGCCAAGAACTCATGTGAAATCCCTTCTTCGTCAAGAAAGGTATCCACATTGGCATTCTTGAACTCCGTTCCATTGTCGCTTCGAACCTTCTTGATCTTCACTTCAAATTGATTTTGGGCCTTCCTAATGAAGTTCTTCAAGATCTTTTGGACATGTGACTTATCATCAAGAAAGAACACCCACGTAAATCTTGATAACTCGTCAACAATGATCAAACTGAACGAGTTACCACCGAGACTCTTGTAGGCGTTGGGACCAAAAAGATCCATGTGAAGTAGCTCAAGCGGTCTTCTCATGGTCATGATGTTCTTCATGGGATGACTTCCTCCAACTTGTTTTCCTGCTTGACAAGCACTGCAAAGTCTATCCTTGTCAACTATAACATCTTTAACACCAAGGATATGATCACCTTTGATAAGCTTATCAAGATTCCACATGCCCACATGACCTAACCTTCTATGCCACAACCAACCTTTAGAAGATTTAGCAATTAAGTATGTTCGAGGTTGAGCTCTCTTAGTGAAATCAACAATGTATAGATCACCTCTACGTATACCGGTGAAGACCATATTATGATTATCTCTATGAAATACTTGGCAATCTACTTCAGTGAATAGAACATTAAAACCGAAATCGGCTAGTCTAGATACAGAAAGTAGATTGTAACCAAGAGATTCGACGAGCATAACATTTTGGATAGAGCTATCATGCGAGATGGCCACCTTACTGAGGCCAACTACCTACCCTTGGAGTTGCTACCAAAAGTGACATACTTTCGGGGACCATCATTTTCAGCAAGCTCTCGGAACATATCTTTGTCTCCGGTCATATGATCAGTACATCCACTATCAAGAACCCATTCCTTTCCTCCTGCCATATAACCATGAAGGTTAGCCATAAGACCAAAGTGTCTCATCGACTCATCAAGATCAAACTCACTATCATCCTCCTCCTCATAGTATCCATGTTCAACATCATCGTGCGAATGATCATCACCTAGAAAAGGTGATTCATTAGATGTATGGCCATAGCAATATGCATCTTTATGGATTCTAATGACTTGTGAGATGATGCTACTAATGACTCCAACATCTCCATTGGCACACATAAGGTTACGAAGTTCAAATAGACAATCATCAAATTTAGGATCACTAGGATTCATTTTATGAAAAACAATGGACTTTTGAAGAATCTCATCTAGATTTTTCAAGGAATAGTTTGGAAAGCACTCCTCGAGATATCTCCATATAGTATAAGCACATTCAAATGTAGGCAAGCAAACAAGCAAAGTTCTAGGCAATCCTCTAATGACAAGATCAATAGTTCGAAGGTTGCGGGTCATGTCAAGATACTCATCAGGGGTAGGATGCAAGGGATAAATAGAAGGCGCACAAGGACTAGTAATATACTTGTTCAAATTATATTCATTGAAAATCTCAAGCATCTCATTTTTCCAAGCACTATAGAACTCTCCGTCAAGTATAGGCACTCTACGTCTAATACTCCCAATCGTAGACTCATCCATCTCCCTCCAAAGGTGATTAAACTGAAGCAATGGAGACCAATGCTTTGATACCAATTGAAAGGATTGGAAGAGGGGTCTAGAGGGGGGTGATTAGACCCTTCAACAAGAAAACGTGGCAATTTTTAAGTTCTTCAAGTTGAGGTGGAGTTTTAGCACACGTTTAAGCATTCACAATACATTTCAAGCAAGCATGGCAAGAGTATGAACAGCGGAAAGGGTAAATCATGCTAATTGTAAGAAAGTAAAGGGATGGGATTGGAGTGTGCAAACGTAATGAATACAAGGAGATTTTTGGCATGGTTCTGATAGGTGGTGCTATCGTACATCCACGTTGATGGAGACTTCAACCCATGAAGGGTAACGGTTATGCGAGCCCACGAAGGGCTCCACCCATGAAGGGTCCATGAAGAAGCAACCTTGTCTATCCCACCATGGCCATCGCCCACGAAGGACTTGCCTCACTCGGGTAGCTCTTCATGAAGTAGGCGATCTCCCTGTCCTTACAAACTTCTTGGTTCAACTCCACAATCTTGTCGGAGGCTCCCAAGCGACACCTAACCAATCTAGGAGACACCACTCTCCAAAAGTTAATAAATGGTGTGTTGATGATGAACTCCTTGCTCTTGTGCTTCAAATGATAGTCTCCCCAACACAAAACTCTCTCTCACGGATTTGGATATGGTGGAAAGAAAATTTGAGTGGAAAGCAACTTTGGGAAGGCTAGAGATCAAGATTCTTGTGGTAGGATTGGTATATCTTAGTCTCAACACATGAGTAGGTGGTCCTCTCTCATAAGAGTAGTGGAAGTGTAGGCACGTTCTGAAGGCTCTGTCACAAATGGAGAAGGGGTTGGAGGGGTATATATATAGCCTCCACACAAAATCTAACCGTTACTCACATTTTACCCAACTCAGTCAGACCGAATAGAAGAACTCGGTGAGATCGATTTAGTTCAAAATGTAAACATTAGGAATCTCAGTGGGACCAACTGGAACAACTCGTGTGACCAATGTGCTAGGGCTAGGGCAAAGCCTCATCTCGATGAAGTTGATTGCTTGAACTCGGTGAGACCGATTTCAGCGAAGAGAAAACAGAGAGTTAGTCAAGCAAACTCGGTGGGACCGATTGCTCATTTTGGTGAGACGAAATGTTGCGAAGGGAAACAGAGAGTTTGCAGGGCCATCTCGGTGAGACCGAGATCTGTATCGATGTAACCGAATTGCTAGGGTTTCTGGCAGTGGCTATGTCAAATGAATTCGGTGGCGCCGGATGGATCATTTCGGTGGGGCTGAGTTTGACTTTGAGTTTTGGACATATCTGGAAATAAGAAAGTGGTTGAGGGCTTTGGAGCTATATCATTAAGCACTTTGAGCAAGTAGACCATTAAGCAACACATCATCCCCTTTTAATAGTATTGACTTTCCTATGGACTCAATGTGATCTTGGATCACTAAAATATAAATGAAGAGTCTTGAGCTTTTGCCAATCTTTGTCCTTAGCATTTTCAAGGGGTTCCACATCCTCGCCATTATTGAACCTATCTGAAATATACTAGATAAAAGTATTAGTCCAACAAGAGATATGTTGACACTAATTACCAAAATCACCCAGGGAGCACTTGTGCTTTCAACTAGCTCGTTGATCAAAGATGGTTAAGTTTTCCTGACCATAGGCATGTGTTGTCACTTGATAATGGGATCACATCATTAGGAGAATGATGTGATGGACAAGACCCATCTGTTAGCTTAGCATATGATCGTTTAGTTTATTGCTATTGCTTTCTTAATGTCAAATACATATTCCTTTGACTATGAGATCATGCAACTCCCGGATACCGGAAGAATACCTTGTGTGCTATCAAATGTCACAACGTAGTTGGGTGATAATAAAGATGCTCTACAGGTATCTCTGAAGGTGTTTATTGAGTTGGCATGTATCGAGATTAGGATTTGTCCGTGTATCGGAGAGGTATCTCTGGGCCCTCTCGGTAATACACATCACAAGAAGCTTGCAAGCAAAGTGACTAAGGAGTTAGTTATGAGATGATGTATTACGAAACAAGTAAAGAGTCTTGCCAGTGACGAGATTGAACTAGGTACGAATATACCAATGATCGAATCTCGAGCAAGTAACATACCGACAGACAAAGGGAATTACGTATGTTGTCATAAGGTTCGGCCGATAAATATCTTCATAGAATATGTAGGAACCAATACGGGCATCCAGGTTCCGCTATTGGTTATTGACCGGAGAGGTGTCTCGGTCATGTCTACATAGTTCTCGAACCCATAGGGTCCGCATGCTTAACGTCCGTTGACAATATAGTGTTATGTGAGTTATGTGATTTGGTGACCGAATGTTTTTCGGAGTCCCGGATGAGAGAAATCACAAGGGGAAACACTCAAGAACAAGTCCAATCACATATCCACTAGACAATCAAACACACAAGATCCACAATACATGAACAACAAAAGGAAAGATACAAGGTAGAGTTCATCTCCAAGGGGAGGTCTTGATGGGGGTCCCCCCGTGAGGGGGTCTTGATGATATCCCGCGGGATATTCTCCAAGATGGAGGACTTGGCCTCCAATGTAGTAGTGGTCTCTCACACACACACAAGAGGAGGAGTGGTAGGAGCAAAGCTCACATACAAATGAGCTGTCACTTTGCTAACCCTAGCTAGGAGGAGGTAGGGGGCATTATAGTCTAAGTGGGCGAAAGGGTAAGTGGGAAGGGATACAAGGACAAAGGCCCGCGGATGTGCACAGGCAATTATCGGACGTCCGATCATTGTCAGACATCCGACAGCTCGTGAGGGACCGGACGTCCGGCGGGCGTCGAAAGTTCGTCGTTTTGCTTTGGGATAGGTGGCACCGGATTTCTGGTAAGCGTCAGACGTCCGGTGCCTGGGACTTGTCGGACGTTCGGTGTTCATTAGTCGTCCGGCGGCTGTAGCACGAGTCGGCTGGGGTACTTCTATCTGGTGCGACTTCTAGGCGTCAGGTTCCGAATGTCCGGTGGTGTCCGGACGTCCGGTGGTTGTAGCTTGTAGCAGCTCTGTTTCTTCCGTCTTCTCTTCCACGCTTCCCTCGCAGATGGTGTAGTTGTTCCGTTGCGCTCGCACTCCTCCTCATCATCCATGAAGCTCCGGCAATACCTATGCATGCACACGAATGGAGTGTCAAGTAGTATACCATCCTAGAAGGGGTCAAGTGAACACGTGTAAAGGAGAAGATTCAGCTTTATGTATGAGAAGTAGAGGTCGCACGTGTCACTTGCCAAACGGACTCTTGACATGGTGATGCCCAGGATGCTCTGCATCATCCCCTCTCCCTTGGAAAAGATCCGACCTCGGATCGAAAACCAAATCACCATGGGAAAGAGATGGCAGTGTCGTGTCGATGTGGTCGATCACCAAGCACTTATCATCTTGAAGCTCGAAATGGGCACTCTCCAGTGTCGCACCGTCTAGTGATTCCTTCAAAAGGAGCAAGTACAACAAACACTTGGAAAAACAAATGTGGTTAGTGTTAGTGCAAAACCAAGCATTAAAGAGGTGATTCACCCAACAAGTGTTGTTATCAAGCCTATCATGTGGTGTGACAAAGGATTGTGACATGGCATGTAAGCACATAAATTGAGCACAAGCAAAGATATCATGGGGACAAGCATGTAAATGTGAGGTACAGATGCAAATATATGTGACAAGAGAATAAGCATCTACCTCAAGTTCATAGCAAGCATTCACAAATTGCTCTATGAAAGGTCTATGGTAGGCATAAGAATCATTCACAACACCAAATAAAATGAAGTGTCTAAACACATGGGTCAAGTGCAAGACAATCCAAGCATAACGTGCATAGGGTGTAGTGAAGATAGTATGGCACTCAACACAACAGAAAGATCAATTGTTCATCATGTGTGAGGCAATCAAGTCAATCATGTGACAAGCAATAGGACATGGCATATGTGAAGAAATGATATTGGTGCAACCAACCATATGATAGTAGCAAGTAGTCCAAGAATTGGATGCAACACACAACGTATATATGTCATGAAGCATGGAAATGTGGCAATCATGGGTGAAAGCAATATCTTGAACATGCGTGCAAATGGTGCAAGCAACACATGAAATATGATCCACAATATCCAAGATCAAGAAGTATGTCACCTTAAAAGTGTGTCCTTGTGCATTCTTCACAATGTCGAAGTTATAGGAAATGTGGTGTAGAAGCAAGTCATGGTAGAATATATGAGGCTCGCTCTCAAGAGCTCGAATGGTCAACTCACGTGAAGTGGAAGTCGACATAAAATCCAAGTTTCCTACACATGCACACAACAAGACAAAGAACGTATGTGCATGGTAGATAAACACATCATCCATCATGATGGTTCTCTTCTCTTACACATAACCATTAGGAGCACAAGTGAATGAACAATATGATGCAACAATGTGTATATTCATGTCACTAGGCATATGGTGCAAAGAGGTAAGACAAGCATGCTTCACAAGAAATATGTCAAAATCTCCAAATATATGTGAGAATGCTATGGGGGTAATCTCATTAGGAAGACTAAAAGCATTGTTGCACTCAATACATGTCAAATCATCTAGCATGAGAGAAGTAACATATGGAGATATATGACAAGAAGAAATAACAATCATGTGCAAAACATGGTAATGGTTGTCGTCAACCGCATGAAATGATCAAGTATGAATCATGGGTGATGCAACATGATCAAGCATAGAGATCAAGTCATGCAAACTAGTGGAGCGAAGATGTAACACACTAGAGTAAATCATGGCAATCATGTCATGTGAGCAAATACTAGGCATAGACAATGCACATGACATATCGCAAGCACGAACACAAAGCAAGATCAAAGTATGATCATAGGAATGGTATAGAAAGCAAACATGGCAATAGCAAGTGATGTCTCCACAAAGCTTGCAAATGCACATACAAGTACTAGAATCAATCATCATGTGTAATGCAAAGCATGGGTCACAAATGCATGGCAAAGGCATAGGAATAAGCATATCATGCAAAGTGAACATGGCAAGATGGGTATATAATATGTAATGGACAATAACCCATAACCATGTGAGGGTCATGTAGAAGAAATGCGCGAAGTCTTTGCGCGAAGAGAGCGTTGGGAAAAACAAACCACGGGATCCCAAGTCATCATTGCTCTCTAGATCTTGTTTTGTCAACTCATGGGATTGTGAGGTTGACAAGTATTCATGGGTACCTACACAAAAGAGACACAAACCAAAGAAATTGTGTGCGTGGTAAATGTACACATCATCCTTCATGATGTGTATGTGCACGTGTGAGTTAGCACAAGATAAGCATCGCTCAAAAAAATTTGATGCATGGTATAAGAACATGTCATCCATCATGAAAGAATAGTTATTGTGTATAACACGATGGGGACACAAATTGAGCATACAGCTATATGGCACATCAATATCATGTTTATTCATGGGAAACATATGGTGCACATAATTATTGGGATCATGCAATGGATGGGATGGATCACAATCTCCTAACATGTATGAGGGAACTATGGGGGTCTCCACATGAGCAATAGCGGAAATATCATATGGAGAAAATGGACAACATCCAAAACAATGCATATCCAAAGCTAGGTGGTCATGGCATGGCATATGAGATAAATGATGCAAAGGGAGCATATCAATATCATCACAAGAAAAACAAATGCCAATAACCATGGGCTTGTCATATATGCCATATGTGCAAATTGGGTTTATTTTAATGGCATATGCATAGTTACTATGATTAGATTGCAAATAAGACATATGGGTGATCTCATGCATAGCATATGACAAGTCAAGCGGATTGTCAAACATGATGTGACCTAAAGAATAGTCACAAGAAATCCTATGTAACATGGCATCACAACTAAGAGACTCCACATGAGAATCATCATACTCATCATAAATGGGCAAATCGTCGCATGGGGAAATCATACTAGCATCAAGCAAGGTACTAGGTGGATCAACATCATGCAAGCAATCAATGTCAAGAATGTCCACTAGTGGGACTAGAGCATCACCGTCACCTATGTTACCTTTGTCATTCCACTCAAGTGGTGTAGGTGAGGTGGGAAAGACCAAATGGTGGTCATCTTCATCTTGATGGAACCATGTGGGGGTGCATCATATTCCACCATGGCCATCGTCTTGTCCAAACAAAGGACGTAATCGTCGCGACTCAGCGCGTCATCATAAATGGGACCTAGCACCAAATGAGAAGACACAATAGAGGTAGATGCCAAGTTGTTAGAAAAGCAAATGGCCTCACAAGACCTATCAACTATCACACTCTCTCTATGTGGCGGTTCACTCACTCCCTCAAAATAGGTGCACTCAAAGTCACATATGGTGGAGTCAATCATATCACTCAAGTGGTGGGGATTGTGGCTCTTCTCACATGGGAATTGTGGCAACTCATCATATGTGGGGCTAGTTGTGAACTCGCTCTCACTCTCAATATGGTGGCACAAGTCACTCAAGTCATCATACGTCGTTGTGGTCGAAGGGAAAATCCCATGCTCAACCATCTTGTCGTCGTCGTCGTGGATGAAGGTCGAAGATGGCACATCATCACTCTCCTCCATGACCGAAGGGAAAATCACATGCTCGATCATCTCATCTCTAAAGATGGAAGCATCATCCTTGCTCGCCACTTTGTCGCTCGCCTCCAAAGCTTGTTCCTTGAGGGTCTCCATAGTCGTACTCATCACCGCACCATCTTGAAAAAGAGTCGAAGTAGACTCGGCATCATCAATGCCACAAAGAGGGATGGCGGTGAGGTCGAACTTGGGAGCATCATCTTGGAGCTCGTCGGGCTTGGACATCTTGGTGGTGCTATCCTCATGCTCGTTCTCATGGAGCTTGGTCGTCCCGAAGTGAGCTTGGGGTGGAGAAGCCTTGGCCTTCATGAGTTCTTGTTCCGCCTTGAGAGCACCAATGTAGTTGTCGTCGAGGGACTTGTAGTTCTCGAGGAAGATAGTCTTGGAGATGTCGTTGTTCAATCCCATCATGAAGTGGAACTTCATCAAAATGGGGTCGTCCACGCTGGCTCATCGCAAGGCATTCTTCATCTCCTTGAAGTACACGTCGGTGGACTTAGATCCTTGGATGGTGTTCTCCAATTGGCATAGAAGTTGTTCCATGTAGGTTGGAGGCACGAACTCTCGCCGCATAGCTCTCTTTGTCTTGGGCTAACTCATGCCGTAGCTCTCCAAAGGTGTGTGAAGCCACCATGTCGAGGCGTAGTCGTGGAAGTTTCTTGTGGCGCACTTCACTTGATCTTCAGGACGAACTTGATGTAGCTTGAGGTAGTCGTCCATCAAGCGCTCCCACTCGAGATACTCCTCGGGTTCTTGAGTCCCATAAAAGGAATCTTGTGGTCGGAGTCGAGGTCGTAGTAGCTCGTGGAAGTCATAGACTTGACTTGAGCTTGGGGAGCTTCTCTTGAGCGTAGTCTTGGGGTACTTGTGGCGAAGATGCCATATGTCCGTAGGCGAAGATGCGTTGAAGTCGCTTGGAGAAGAGGCCAAGGGATATGGTGAAGTCGTTGAGCGGTAGTTGGTGTTGAGCTCTTGAAAGTGCAACTATCCCTGGGTGGTTTTGGTAATTCCTAACAACATATAGCTCATTGAGCTAATGCTATTTCAAGATAAATATTTCAGGAAAGCTCAATGATTGGCATGGCATGGATGAGAAAAGTGGATCCCTCAAAATGCTAAGGACAAAAGGATTGACTCAAGCTCAAAGCACAAGACTCTACATTTTCTATTTTAGTGATCCAAGATCACATTGAGTCTATAGGAAAAGCCAATACTATCAAGGAGGGATGAGGTGTTACTTAATGGCTTGCTTCCTCAAAATGCTTAGTGATATGCTCCAAAGCCCTCAACTACTTTCTCACATCCACATATGACCTAAACCAAAAGTCAAACTCGGCCCCACCGATTCTTTCTATCCGGCGCCACCAAGTTCAGATGTCATAGCCACTTCCACAAACCCTAGGCAAATCGGTCTCACCGACAGGGATCTCGGTCTCACCGAGATGGGATTGTAATCTCTCTGTTTCCCTTCGTAACATTTCGGTCCAACCGAGATGAGCGATCGGCCCCACCGAGATTGCAATGCAAACTCTCTGTTTCCCTTCCGTAATGTTTCGGTCCAACCGAGATGAGCGAATCGGTCCCACCGAGTTTGCCTGACCAACTCTCTGGTTAGCTTATTACCAAAATCGGTCCCACCGAGTTTGAGTAATCGGTCTCACCGAGATTACGTTATGCCCTAACCCTAATCATATCGGTCCTACCGAGTTGCATGTCGGTCCCACCGAAAACCCTAACGGTCACATTATTTGCTAAATCGGTCTGACCGAGTTCGAGGATTCGGTCCCACCGAGATTGGCAAGTTGTGTGTAACGGTTAGATTTTGTGTGTAGACTATATATACCCCTCCACCCACCCTTCATTCATGGAGAGAGCCATCGGAACATGCCTACGCTTCCAACATACATTTTCTGAGAGAGAACCACCTACACATGTGTTGAGGCCAAGATATTCCATTCCTACCATATGAATCTTGATCTCTAGCCTTCCCCAAGTTGCTTTCCACTTAAATATTCTTTCCACCAAATCCAAATCCTGTGAGAGAGTGTTGAGTGTTGGGGAGACTATCATTTGAAGCACAAGAGCAAGGAGTTCATCATCAACACACCATTTGTTACTTCTTGGAGAGTGGTGTCTCCTAGATTGGCTAGGTGTCACTTGGGAGCCTTCGACAAGATTGTGAAGTTGAACCAAGGAGTTTGTAAGGGCAAGTAGATCGCCTACTTCGTGAAGATCTACCCCTAGTGAGGCAAGTCCTTCGTGGGCGACGGCCATGGTGGGATAGACAAGGTTGCTTCTTTGTGGACCCTTCGTGGGTGGACCCTCCATGGACTCGCGCAGTCGTTACCCTTCGTGGGTTGAAGTCTCCATCAATGTGGATGTATGATAGCACCATCTATCGGAACCACGACAAAAACACCCGTGTCTCCTATTGCATTTGCACTCTCTAAACCCTTCCCTTTACATTCTTGCAAGTTGCATGCTTTACTTTCCGCTGCTCATATACTCTTTGCATGCTTGCTTGAATTGTGTTAAGATTGCTTGATTTGTGCAAAGTTGCTAAAATCTGCCAAGAACTAAAATTGGGAAAAGGATAGATTTTTATTTGGTCAAGTAGTCTAATCACCCCCTCCCCTCTAGACATACTTTTGATCCTACAGCTCTTGACCGTCACGTTCTTGTCGGTGTTGGTGTCGATGTCGATGTGATCTTGCCGGACATGGTAGCTTGGAAGCATGTGCTCTTGAGCGTCTTCTCGAAGATGAGGAAGATCGCTTGTAGGACTTGATGAGGGCTTTGATCTCCTCCATTTGAGCTTGCATCTTGGCGTCAAAGTTGTTATTCGTGGCATCGAACTCATCGTTGTTGTAGACCGAAGGAGGTGTGCTTCGCCTATCCATCACAAGACTCGAGTAGAGGTGAGTAGGAAATGAGATAAATAATACCAAGTTACATTTTCCCAAAGTTGAGGATGTATCCCATTTCACTCAATGTGAAGTGAAAGAATAGTGGAATTGGTACCGGACTTGTTCACTCACACCTATCAAGTAAAGCTTATGGTGGAGCTCGGTGAGGATAGTGGCACAAAAATTTGATGCAAAATGTTAGCAAGAATCAATAATGTTGAAAGAGATTCACAAATTTGCAAGTCAAACAAGTAGACCAATAGCAAAGAATGGCACACGGAAACACACACACCGATAGATAAATGGGGTCGTGCAACCAAGGAATGAGCACAAAATGTGGAAGCCACAGAAAACGCTCGTGTTGCACAACTCAAGAGAGACGCTAGCACGGTTGCTCAATAGATGGATACGACACTTGTGCACAACCTATAAGATGCAAAATGGATAAACTTTCTATTCCAAGTATGCTATGTATGTATGTTCGGCCGAAATCACTACTCTGACCTTTTCAGCAATCTTTGCCACAAAGTGAACTTGACATGAAAGTATTTCACGATCTGACCCTTTTAGCAACGCCACAGCCCGTGATGTTTCTTCTCTATATAGAAACACCGGAGTAGCTCGCGTTTCAAATCCACATTCAAACACCGAGCTAGCTAGCGTTGTCAATCCACATAGAAACGCCAAGCAAGTAGGCGTTGCTGCCCTGTCTAACAACGCCATGAGCATTGGCGTTTCCATGCCATGGCCAGCAACGCATGCCACTAGCTAGTACAGGGCAATAACATACACATTCATTAAGCCGGCCAGAAATTTCGCTGGTACGAGAGCATCATTGGCGTGACTTTTTGGCCCGCGTATTTCCTTGCTGATAGTATAACAACTGGTATGTTGGGTCAAAACAGTTGGCGCAGCATAGCTTTTGGCGTATTTCCTTGCCGATCATCTTCTCAACAAATCATTTTGCTATTTTATCCATCCCTTGCGTGCTACACAATTTTTATTTTTAGGACAAGGAAAAGTCATTGTTCCATCCCTTGCGTGGTACACAAAAAGATTATGCGGGATCAGGAAAAACTGCACAGGACATGCCACTAGTACAAATTAAAGATGGATATCCCCCAAAGTACATGCATGCATGCATGATGCCTTGGACAGGAGTGCTGCTACGTCCATTCATGGCCTTTGGCATTTCCATCTAGAAACGCCAGAAATGTCATGGCCCCTAGCGTTTGTAGTCAAGCTAGAAACGCCGAGAGTTCTGGCGTTTCCAGCGTGCCATGTCAGCGAGCGACACCAGCTCGGTCTGGGCAGTAACGCTAGCTAGCTTGGCATTTCCATGTGGAGCAGAAACGCAAGCTTGCTCGGCGTTTCTATGTTGGGCGGCAACGCCACGGGTTGTGGCATTGCTAAAAGGGTCAGATCATGAAATATTTTCATGTTGAGTTTAGTTTGTGACAAAGATTGCTCACAAGGTCAGAACAGTGATTTCGGCCTGTATGTTCCGGTGCTTTAGCACAAGATGACCCTAGATGATCGGGTATGATACCATATGATATATTGTGATGCTATGGGTATTGCTTACAAGCTCTTTTTTCACTCTTTTTCTTTGCTTAAAAGCTTATTCTCTTCTTCTTCTTCTTCTTTTGATATGGCCACAATGCGAAATGCACAAACCAAGCTAGCAATTGTGTATATGCGGGAACAAACTTGTGACACAAGAGATGATATGATGATACCAAGATGATATGGTATGTATGCAATGGGAGGTGTAGATCACTAATGTGCACAAGTAACGTTGTCGGCAATACTCAATGGCTAGTCTCGATAGGCAAGTGACGCAAAATGGGCTAGGGGTTATCAATGCAATAGCAAGGGGAATATGCAATGGTGTCGTCGAGGTTACCGTCCTTATGTACGATGATGACCTCGTGGCGATGATGAGTGGCGGTGTTCTTGATGTAGATACCAAGATGATGTAGACTCGTCCCTAAGTAGCCGAAACACCTTAGGAAACGGAAAAACCGCAAACTCAAAATCTTGAATGTCAAATGTCAAATGGTGGTAGCGGGAAACCGGTGGTGGTGTTGCACTCGGCAATGCGGAAGTGGAATGATGGGTTATGCGAGTCGAAGTCGAAGTTGCCTTCCCTAAATAGCCTAAACACCTTAGGAGACACAAGCCACAACTCAAACAAGCTCAAGCAAAATTGGGTTAAGTTGGGGTGGCGGAAGTGTATGGTGGGCAAGCCTATGCGGAAATGATGGTGGTGGTTGATGAAGAAGCAACCGTCCCTAAGTAGCCAAAACACCTTAGGATACTCGAATCACTACTCAAGCAACCACTAATGTTATGGTGAACAAAATGGGTTAGGTTGCGGAAGTCGATGGTGGTATAGCGGATGATATGGTGGAAGGCCTAGGAAACTTGCCGAATTTCCAAAATATTTATGGATTCAAATGGTGTTGGTGGTATTTTTGTGGGAAGGAGGATGTCAAGAGCTTCAAAACGAGCGAAAGAACGTCAAAATCGGAGTTCGGATGAATTAGTTATGGCTGAAACAAAAATCAGCCGAAATTAATATCTACAGGTTGCGGACGTCCGGAAATGGATGAATGTCCGGTGGCGGGACGTCCGGAAAGACCGGAAATCCATAAATGTTGTTCTGTAATGGGATGCCGGACGCCCGATAATGTCCGGAAGTCCGGTCCTTCGAGAGGCTCCGGACGTCCGTAAATGTCCAGACTTCCGGTGAGTCTGGGGTAACTGGGATCGAGATCGGGGACGCGATTTTGGGCGGAAAAAAGTGGATTTCGGGGTTAAAATTCACGGGGTTTGACGGATGGAAAGAGGGGAAATGAAGAGGAATGCTAGATCCACTCGAAACCAAGCGAATCCATAGATCAAAATCAACAAAACATCATCAAACCAACAAATCACAAAAACATTTGGGGCTATTTTTGGTGGGATTTTTAAATTTTAGGACAAAAATCAAGCAAAAAAGGCTAGAAAACGGTGGGAGGGACTCCAAATACGTGATAAACGTGGATCATGATGCCATATGGTATGGAGATAACCCGGTGTAGGCCGATCTTTCACGATTGGAGTGGGATCCCTCGAAGAACACGAAGAACACGGGGAAGAACGGAGAGAAATCACAAGAGGAAACACTCAAGAACAAGTCCAATCACATATCCACTAGACAATCAAACACACAAGATCCACAAGGTACATGAACAACAAAAGGAAAGCTACAAGGTAGAGTTCATCTCCAAGGGGAGGTCTTGATGGGGGTCCTCCCGTGAGGGGGTCTTGATGATATCCCGCAGGATCTTCTCCAAGATGAAGGTCTTGGCCTCCAATGGAGTAGTGGTCTCTCTCTCACACACACACAAGAGGAGGAGTGGTAGGAGCAAAGCTCACATACAAATGAGCTATCACTTTGCTAACCCTAGCTAGGAGGAGGTAGGGGGTATTTATAGTCTAAGTGGGCGAAAGGGTAAGTGGGAAGAGATACAAGGCCAAAGGCCCGCGGCTGCGCACACGCAGTTACCGGACGTCCGGTCGTTGTCAGACGTCCGACGGCTCGTGAGGGACCAGATGTCTGGCGGGCATCGGAAGTTCGTCATTTTTCTTCGGGATAGGTGGCACCGGATTTCCGATAAGCGTCGGACGTCTGGTGCCTGGGACTTGTCGGACGTCCGGTGTTCGTTGGTTGTTTGGCGGTTGTAGCATGAGTCGGCTAGGGTACTTCTGGCTGGTGCGGCTTCCAGGCGTCAGGTACCAGATGTCCGGTGGCGTCTGGACGTCCGATGGCTGTAGCTTGTAGCAGCTCTATTTCTTTTGTCTTCTCTTCCACGCTTCCCTCGCAGATGGTGTAGTTGTTCCGTTGCGCTCGCACTCCTCCTCATCATCCGTGAACCTCCGGCAATACCTATGCATGCACACGAGCGGAACGTCAAATCGTATACCATCCTCGAAGGGGTCAAGTGAACATGTGTAAAGGAAAAGATTCACCTTTATGTATGAGACGTAGAGGTCGCACGTGTCACTTGCCAAACGGACTCTTGACATGGTGATGCTCGTATGATGCTCCGCATCACTAGCCCCTCCTGCCTACCCCTCCTCATGGGAGAAAGGAAAGGGGTGGCGCCACCCCCTCCTGCCTTCTCCTTGGCGCCAAACAAGGAAGGTGGCGCTAGAGGGCAGGAGCCCAAGGGGGGCAGCCGTCCACCCTTGGGGCGCCTCCTGGCTGCCTCCCCTCCCCCTCTATATATATATGAGGGAGGGGGCGCCACACAAGATCATGACAATATCTTAGTCGTGTGTGGTTCCCCTCTCCACAGTTTATTCCTCCGTCTAGTTTTCCGCAGTGCACAGCGAAGCCCTGCGGGAATTAGTTCACCATCACCATCACCACGCCGTCAAGCTGCCGGAACTCATCTACTACTTAGCCCGTCTTACTGGATCAAGAAGGCGAGGACATCATCGAGCTGAATGTGTGCTGAATGCAGAGGTGTCGTACGTTCGGTACTTGATCGGTTGGATCGCGAAGGTGTTCGACTACATCAACCGCGTTAATAAATGCTTCCACTTTACGGTCAACGAGGGTACGTAGACACACTCTCCCCTCTCGTAGCTATGCATCTTCATGGATAGATCTTGCGACTGTGTAGAAATTTTTTGTTTTTCATGCAACGTTCCCCAACAGAAATAGCCCCCTTTTCCTCTTCCCCTATGCGGCCTGCCCCTCCCCCTCCCTTCCCCCTCCCCCTCCCCGGCCATAGCCGTTGCTGCCTATTTTTTGGTTGCCTCCTTGTTGTCCAGCCCGGCCACCCAATCCCGCCACCTCCCCCCCCCCCCCCCGCCATAGCCGCCTCCACCTGCATTTTAGAGGAGTTCTTGTCGGTTTTTGTGGCTTTTTTCGCCACCTCTGGTACCAGGGATGCTACATCCGCCGGCGACGCCCATCGACCCCAACACTTCTAACTGGTGCTGCAAGGCTGCCTGTCGCTGGCCTTCCACGCTTCTACAAGCCTGGTGCTTGTGTGGGGAGGCCGAGGTGCTCTTCACCAACCGCGTCTCCACCACGACTGCAAGGTTCAACACTTTGCTTGCAAGGTACCATGGATAGTGGGGACGAGTATTTTTTTCAACAACTTCATTTGTTCATCGAACGGTTCGTCGTCGGATGAAGAAGAGCTTATGGTTGCTGCATTGGTCGTCCATGATCACATTGCTAGGTAGCGGCCTTAGTTTAGGGGATTAATCTCAGGCCATGCTCCGGCCTTGAACCGCAATAGCGAGAGCGGTCACGTCCTGCTCTATGCCGATTACTTTGAGGATTCCCTCTCTTCAAACCACATCTTTTTCGCCCGCCAATTCCGGAAGGCGAGACATGTGTTCAGTCGCACCAAGCAGTTTTGGGAGGGGATGGCTGCTTGTGTGATGTTGTACAACATGATCGTGGAGGATGAGCGTGATGACAGCATCTACGGCCAAGGGTTTGAATATCAGGGTGAAAATATTGTGTGTGAGCACCAAGAACCGGCAACGTTTGAATAGTTCAGCCAATTCCATCGTGAAATACGTGATTGGCATACTCATATGCAACTCCAATATTACTTGGTTGAGCACATGTGGATTCATATTGGCAACCAGTACATGTATCGGTTCATTTTCTTTTCATGCATTCAAGACAATTTTGATTGGGTTATAAACTATTTGATTGTGTTTTTATTCGGACATGAAACTATTTGGTTGTAAAAGTATTTGCAATGTTTGATTTATTTGGTTCTAAACTATTTGCAATGTTCATTTTAAAAAAATGTCTACATTTGGCCTCTGTGTCGGCCGCGTTGGGCGCACTAAGTTGATTGTGCGCTCCGCCAGCCACCCCACCCAAGTTCCTTTCAAGGTACGAACTAGGGCGCGTCCAACTTGACGCCACTCAAGCGCTTTTCTTCGGGATGTTTCCTTTTTTTCTTTTATTTAGTGTCTTTCATTCATTTTTGCATTATCTTTCTTTGTTTTTTACTTTCTTTTTCTTTTGTTTGTTCGCTCTTTATTTTAATTTTTCTTTTACTATTTCTTTTGTTTCTTTTCTTTTTCTTCTTTGCTTTTTATTCTATTTTCATTTTTACACGCATGATAAAAAATCATCCTTTTTTTAATAATTGTTAATATATTTTTCTATACATATTTAACATTTTCTAAATGCTTTTTTAACATTTTTCAAATAGTTTTTCAATTTTTTTAATGTTATTGATTAACATTTTATATACATGAACAAAAAAAATCATCGTTTTTTAGTAGATGATCAACAATTTTTCTATATGCGTTCAACATTTTCTGAATGCTTGATTAACGTTTTTAAAATACATGTTCAATATTTTCCGAATGCTTAATTAACATTTTTGTTCAACTACTTGTTTAACATATTTTCAAATACTTGTTCAAAACATTTTCTGAATGCTTAATTAACATTTTTCAAATGCTTGTTCAACATTTTTCAAATACATGTTCAACATTTTTTGAATGCTTGATTAACATTTTTCAAATACTTGTTCAGCATTTTTAGAATGCTTGATTAACATTTTTCAAATACTTGTTCAGCATGTTTTTTCAAATCCTTGTTCAACATTTTCCGAATGCTTGATTAACATTATTCAAATACATGTTCAACATTTTTCGAATGCTTGACTAACATTTTTTAAATACTTGTTCAATATTTTTAAAATATTCCTTGAACATTTTTCGAATGCTTGATTAAAAATTTTCAAATACTTGTTCAGCATTTTTCAAATACATATTCAACATTTTCCAAATGCTTTTTGTAGAGTGTTTTTTGTAATATATATTTATAAAATTTTAAAGTATAAACAAAATTACAAAAATAAAGCAAAAAAGGAGAACAGAAAACAAGGTTGTGGCCTCGCGCGCGCGTGTGGGCCGACTCATGTTGCCCGCCCCCTTCAGCGAGGATTCCCTCGCTCTCACAGAATGCAAGATATAGGGGCTCCCCTGCGGCACATCGTACATGCCCATCCTGATCGTTTCGGCTAGCCTGTTCGCAACGTGAGTGCCGAAAATATGTTTGTCACAGGCCGGTTTGCTTCAGAATTCAGATTGCATATTTCCGAATTTGGGTATAGAAAACGAAAACGGTTCTACATCTTCTGATCTTCAAAAATCAAGGTCCACACTCCAGGTAACACTATCATACATATGCTCTTTGTTTTGTGATCTTTTGTGCAAAAGTTTATCACATTGATAATTAATAAAATGCAGCATTAGCCAATGTACTTCAGATAGATTATTCCCTGCCGTTAGAGTTTCATACTTCACATGGATTGATAGAACTATTTTCATTCCTTCAAATTTGAAGGTACGGTCTTTTCTATTTTCTTATCTTGAGAAATGGTAACCTTAGAACTCATGTAGTGTTTGAATCATGATTTTTGTTTTGCTTATAAAGCAGGAAGGCGTTTTTCGATTGAACATGAGGTTTAGTGCTAATATTTGAGCTATTTCTAAATATTGTGCAGAATAGCACATATTTAAATGTATATAATTAAGTGAGTTATACTATTTATTCCAATTATATGATTTCCTGAACTTAGGGACCCAGTTTACATTTTGCCCTGGCCCCCCAAATTTTCGGCCTCTAATTAAAGCATGCAAACAACAATGTGTCATCTTGCTTAAGGAAATTATCCATTTTATACTCAATACTTGGATGATGCAAAGAGAATCTCAGTTAAAGAGTGAATTAATTTTTATTTATTTATTGCGAGAAAAAGAGTGAATTAATAACTATAAACGCGGGGAGGGTCTCGTTCTATGTAATTATGGACGTAATGACTATATAAGATCAGCACATTACACACAATCTAGCATGAGCACGAAATATTTCATTCTTTTTTTCACATGACTATGTTACTTGATGCACTACTTACCTTATAGAGAATTACCCTAAGTGACCTATAAACCCCGATCCAATTTTGAGCTTAATGAAACACTTCGAGTAACTTTTACTTGCACTTTTATTTTCACCTATTATTTATTCTGAAAATACAAAAATATTACCTATCACATTACAATCTTCTAATATCTTATACAACTAGCAAGGCTATCAAGGCAAAGCTTTGGATCATGAGCGGCGACCCTAAAGTTTGGTGGCCGTTGCGGCCACAAGGGCGGCTCTCCTAGACGACATGTGTGGGTTTTGTGTTGATAGTTAGGTCGGCTGGTGGTGCCCCTTCCTGTGTTGTAGCGGTTTCTGTCCGATTTTCCGTAAATAACGGAATAATTTTTTTCTTTATTAATGAAATGAGGCAAAGCTTTCAAAAATAATAAAGTCCACTGAATAACTGCGGGCTTCTTTTCCCAGTCATGGGAGGATGGAATCTCGGCCTAGTTATGCAAGAGTTGGCAAATACAAGCGGGCTTCTTTTCGTCCCTCACCCAGGCTCCTTTTTGCAAGATGTCCTATATTTTACGTTTTGCTTTTTGAAATATGCGAATTGGCGTGTTCATCGTAGGAAATCACACAAACAGGCTGGAGCAGTTGGATTCTTTGCTCTTCTCCCACGCCTCCATTCCCATGTATACGTACGAGTTTTGTTTAGATTAACCGGACAAACGGATCTAAGAGAGGAAATGGAAGCTTCTTCTGTAACGTTAGCAGGATCCAAATTAACCTGCAGCGACTCATACACGGCACAACTACACAACAAGTCAACAATCCAATGAACAGACGGCAAGACCACTAGCTAGTAGCTAATCGAAGATCGAACCCCGCACAAGCTGATCTGCATCTGCTCCGCGTGCCGGCGACCGGGCGGGCGGGAGGCTACGCGCCGCGGTTGAGCATCTCCTTGTAGTTGAGCAGCGAGTTGAGCCTCTGCAGCTGCAGCTGCTGCCGGAACTTGTTGATGAAGTCGTCCGCCCTCTCGTCCACGCACGCGGCCTCCGGCGCCCCTGCGTCCTGCCGCCTCGCCTCCGTCAGCACCGCGCGAGCCGCAGGAGCCCTCGGCGCGCGTTGCACCAGCCGTGCCGGCGCCGGCACCGGGGCGCGCTCCAGCCTCCTCACCTCCGTGACCGGCTTCTTCGCCACCTTCGCCCTGGCCGCCTTCTCCGCCTCGTTGCCCGTCTTGCTCGCCGGCTTCCTCGCGGCCGGCTCAGACCGGCTCCTGCTGTACTGCTGCGTGCTGCCCTCGTCGTCGTCGCCTCCGACGTTGCCGGCCGCGGAGTGGTTGTAGTTGTACTCGGGAGGGAAGTCGCCGGAGCGGAAGCGGTAGAGGCCGAGGGAGCGCAGGCGCTCCATCACGGACGACGTGCGCGCCAGCGGGGCCGGAGGTGGGGGAGGGGCGTACCGGTCGTCGTGGTCCTTGTGCTGGTGCTGCTGGTGGTGGCGGTCGTCGTCGCCGTGGTGGTCGTGGCGGCGGCGGTGGAAGCGGGAGGTGAGCGCGATGGTGCCGATGACGACGTTGAGGAGGAGGAAGAGCGTCGCAGGGGAGAAGTAGCCGCGGACCAGAGACCACGCCGGCGTCACGTCCGGGGCGTCCATGTAGCAGAGCTGGCGCCGCGGCGAGGATCGGTGAGGAGACGAGCGAACTGGTGCGGAGGTAGCCAAGCCAGGTAGGAGACGTCGGTGTGTTGATGCTTCGTTTGCCTGCTTGGCTGCCCGGCGAGGGAATACATATACGAGGAGAAGTCGGAGGCCACGCGGCGCGCGGAGGCCGGTGCCCGGTGGTGGAGCGTGGGAATGCCTGCTCGGGAGGGAGAAACCGTGTGTACAAGAATGCCGCCTCCTCGTGCACCCGTAGCCGACCATGGACCGTGCCAGGTTGGAGATCCCTAGACCCATGAGCTAAATTCAATGCAAGCTGCTGTGGCCCACCATTGAGCATCGCGTCGCCCCTTGCGTTTCATCATAGCACTCTAGCTCGTCAATCCACATCTCCCGATCATTGAGAGGATGTTTGGATCATTAGAAACTAGAGACTAGTGACTAGTAGTAGTCACCTTTAGTCAGTAAACCTCCAAACACTCCTAACTAGTGGGTGACTAAAACTAATTTAGTCCCTAGTCACCTCACCCCTAACTTTTACTGACTAGAGACTAGTAGTAGTCACCTTTAGTCAGTAAACCTTCAAACACCCCTGACTTTTACTGACTAAAGTCCCCCTCTCTCTTCTCTAATTGGTGTTGCACAAGGGACATTTAATACTGAGACATTTAATGTTGACTAGTAGTAGTCACCTTCCAAACAGGACCTGACTAAAAACTTCTAGTCTGACTACTACTAGTCACATGACTAGAAAGTATCCAAACACCCTCTGAGCTAGATTGACTATTTTCAAAGAGTCGACTGATTCCAGTACAGATCAACATATGCATTGTTAGACTATATGTATGTAGCCTCTGTATATACATTATATTGTACCCCTTGGTATTCTATATAATGAGATAGCCACACCCCGTTTAAGGTTTCGGCCAGTTTTCCAAATCCTATGTTTTACATGGTATCAGTTTAGGTTATGATGCCTTTCGCTGCCTCCACCGGCGCCGCCGTCGCGCCCGTTGCGCCGGCCCTTCTCCTACATCGTCGTTCCTCGCCTCGCGGCCCCTTGTGGCGGCCTATGGTGCCCTGCCGCCGCCAGGGTCCCTGATTGGATTGGGTGTCCACGGTGATCCCGCTGCCTCGACGGAGATCGCAGCGCCCTATGGTGCTCCTCCTGCGTCGACCTACGGCGTCGGCCCTCCTTCGTGTGGCGCCCCTGCGTCGGCCCATGGTGGACCGCCGCCGCCGTCGTCCTGGCCGGTGCCGCCCTACGGCGTGCCGCCCCCTCGGCAACCCTACGGTGCGCCGCCGCCGCAACCCTACTCGGCGCCTCCGCGGCACCCCTACACGGCGCTGCCACCTCAACTCTACCCGGCGCCATCGTAGCCGCCCCATGGGGCCGCGGCCGCCTCGCCGTATGGGGCCCCGGTCGCGACGAACTACGGCGCCCTAGCGGCTGGTTCCCCTGGCCCCTACCCACCATATTCGGTGCCTGCTGCTCATTGCGAGACGGCTCCGTCGATGGGCCTTTACGCACTGACGCACGCTCATGCTGATCAGGCGGCAGTGTCGTCGCCGTTTTACTTCTCGCATCTGCTGCCCGTGAAGCTTGCGCCGGACAACTACTTGTCGTGGCGTGCTCAGGTGTTGCCTCTTCTGCGGAGCCGCTACTTGGAGGGCTATCTTGACGGATCCATTCCGTGTCCGCCTCCTCATCATCCGGCGTACCACACATGGGTGGCCCAGGATCAGGCCATCCTCTCCGCTATCCAGTCTTCGCTCACTCCGAGCGTTTTGTCGTTGGTCATCTTCGCCGCTACGTCCCGGGAGGCGTGGGCGGCGCTTCACGCTAGCTTTGCCTCCCAGTCTCAGGCGCATGCTCATTCTATACGCACCGAGCTGGGCGAGACCAAGCTTGGCAACCTCAGCATCACGGACTACTTTAACAAGATGACCGGCCTCGTTGACACGTTGGCCTCCGTTGGTCAGCCGCTTCAGGATGAGGACTTCACCAGCTTTGTGCTTAACGGGCTTGATGATGACTATGACAATCTCATTGAGAACGTCCATGGTCGTGATGATCCGCTCCCGCCTCGCGAGCTCTATGCGCGCCTTCTCGACCGTGAACAGCGCATCAAGGCGCGTCGTGTCTCCCCGAGCTTCGCCTCCGCCAACGCCGCGACTCGCGGCAAACCCCAGAAGCCGTTGCCGCTTGGTGGTAAAACAGCGGCCTCGCCTCAGTCGGCTCCGCAGGGTGCGGTGCCTTCCATCACCGGCGGCAACCGTCCGGTTGTGTGTTGTCCCTGTTGCGGTGCTCAGCAAGCAGTTGTGTGGTATTGAGCGCCACATTACCTCCCGCTGTCATCGTCGCTTCAAGCAAGATTTTCTAGGCCTAGGAAACAATGGCAAAGGGAATGATAAGCAGGTTGCTGCCGCGGTGATGAGTCATGATCACGGCCACACTCCGTCCTACTCCATTGATCCTACGTGGTATATGGACACGGGAGCTACCAACCACCTCGCCAGCGAGACGGGCAAGCTCTCTACTCAGGAACCATATCGTGGCCATGATCAGGTGCACACGGCCAATGGAGCAGGTATGCGCATCTCCCATGTTGGTCAGGCCTCTCTCCTTGCATGCAATTTTCGCAAACTGCATCTTTCAAACGTTCTTCGAGTTCCCTCTGCTACGCATAGTTTCTTGTCTATTCCTCAACTTACTCATGATGATAATGTCCTTGCTGAGTTTCATCCTTTTTGTTTCTTTATCAAGGACCGGTACACGAGGGACGTTCTGCTTAGCGGTCGTCTTCGCCATGGCCTATATGCACTTGACTCGCCGCCCACACCTTCCATGCAGTCTTCTCCTCAGGTGTTCAGCGGTGTTCGTGTGTCACCTACGCACTGGCATGCGCGCCTTGGTCACCCTGTTGCTTCTATAGTTCGTCATGTGTTGCATCGGCATGAACTACTAGTTGTGTCCAATAAAACTGCTGAAACTATCTGTGATGCCTATCAGTAGGGCAAGAGTCGTCAACTTCCGTTTTCAGAGTCTAGTCGTGTTGTGAAACATACTCTTGAGCTTGTGTTTTCTGATATATGGGGTCATGCCCAAACATCTGTTAGTGGTCACAATTATTATGTCAGTTTTATTGATGCTTATAGTCGGTTTACTTGGCTGTATCTTATTAAGTGCAAGTCTGATGTGTTCGATGTTTTCATTTAGTTTCAAGCACACATTGAGTGTCTCCTTAAGCAGAAAATCATTCATGTTCAATCCGATTGGGGGGTGAATACCACAACCTCAACTTGTTTTTTAACAAACTTGGGATTTCGCATCGTGTGTCTTGTCCTCATACACATCAGTAGAATGGAACCACTAAACGTAAGCATCGTCACCTTGTAGAAACTGGCATTACCTTGCTCGCTCATGCCTCCGTTCCGTTCCGGTTCTGGAGTGATGCTTTTTCCACAACCTGTTTTTTGATAAATAGGCTTCCCTTATGACTTCTGAAAATGCAAACCCCGCTTGAACTCTTGCTCAATGAACTTCCAGACTACACATTCCTCAAGGTGTTCGGGTGTGCGTGTTGGCCTCACCTACGTCCGTATAACAAGCATAAGCTAAAGTTCCGGTCTAAGAAATGTGTTTTTCTCGGGTATAGTTCCCTTCACAAAGGGTATAAGTGACTACATGTTCCCACAAATCGCGTCTACATATCTCATGAAGTTGTATTTGATGAAAATGTGTTCCCCTTTCGTGCACTTCCGGCGAACTCTACCACTCCTACACCACTTGTTCACACGTCCATACCTTCGCCTGGTCAATTTGTGGATGTTGCATATGCTCCTGTGTTGCTTCCTAATCATGTTGCAGGTATTGGACGCGTCCCTCGCCTCGAGCTCCTCGATGAACAAGCGACGGATGAAGCTCGTGACCGGGACGTTGCACCCATGCATGGGCCATGCATGTCGGGTGGCGCCCGTCAACCCGCCACCACTCCGCCCGTGGAGGCTGCCCCGCGGGCGCTGGTCTCGCCCGACCCGACGATGGCCTCGCTCGACCTGCTGGTCGCCTCGCCTAGGCCGGTTGCCGCCTCGCCCGGCCCGACGACGACCTCGCCAGACCTGGTGGTCCCTCCGCCTGGGCCAATTGCCGCTTCGCCTGGCCCAGAGGTCTAGTCGCCTGCACCGGCAGGTCCCGTCTCGGCCTCCAGTGGGCTGGCCTCGCCCAGCTCGACGCCACCGGCCTCCCCGGCGCTAGGGAGTTCTAGCGCGAGATCGTTGGGTGCCTTAGCCTCGTGGCTGTCACATGTGCCGAACCCGGCGTTGCCATCACAGCCTATTGCAGTTGCCCTTCGTCCTCGAACACGCAGTCAATCTGGTATTTTTCGTCCAAAGGAACGAAAGGATGGGACTGTCGCATGGCTCGCTGCTTGCATGGCTCATACTGTTGCCGACCCGACTGCAGAGCCTCGTCACTTACAGGCTGCACTGAGCATTCCTCACTGGCGTGCTGCAATGGAACAGGAGTTTCAGGCTTTACAAAAAAATAATACTTGGCAACTTGTTCCTCCAGTGTCTGGCGTCAACGTAATTGATTCCAAGTGGGTTTTTAAAGTCAAGAGACGTGTTGATGGTTCTATAGAACGCTACAAGGCGCGGCTAGTCGCTAAGGGTTTCAGACAAAGGTATGGTCTTGATTATGAAGACACGTTCAGTCTAGTTATTAAGCCTACTACCATTCGTCTGCTGCTGTCTCTCGTTGTTACTTGCGGATGGTTTCTTCGTCAGCTCGATGTATAGAACGCTTTCCTACATGGCATTCTGGAGGAGGAGGTTTATATGCGTCAGCCGCCTGGTTTTGTTGATCCTGCATGTCCTCATCATCTCTGTCGTCTGGTTAAGGCACTGTATGGACTCAAACAGACTCCTCGTGCGTGGCATGCCCGCCTCGGTTCTGTTCTCCGTGCTCTTGGGTTTACTCCCTCCACTGCTGACACGTCCCTGTTTCTCCTTCAATGTCCTGGGGTTACGATGTATCTATTGGTTTATGTTGATGATATCATCCTCATCAGTTCCTCCGACGCTACTGCTGATCGTCTTGTGACTGCCTTGAGTGGTGACTTTGTTGTCAAGGATTTAGGTGCTCTGCATTTTTTCCTTGGTCTGGAGGTTTCACGGTCTTCTGTTGGGTTGACTCTTACTCAGAAGAAGTATTCTTTGGACTTGTTGCGTGCTGGAACTAAAATGCAAACATGATATCACTCTGATGTCTACCACTGATCAGCTATCTACTCTTGATGGAGACCTTCTTTCACCTGATGATGCTACAGAGTATCGCATTCTCGTTGGTGGTCTGCAATACCTTACTATTACCAGGCCGAATATCTCTTATGCAGTCAACCGTGTGTGTCAGTACCTTCATGCACCCAGGACGTCCCATTGGTCAGCTGTGAAGCGTATTTTGCGTTATATATGTCTTACTGCCTCCTATGGTTTGCTTTTTCAGCCTGCGCCGTCTTGTGAGCTCTCAGCTTTTTCAGATGCAGATTGGGCTGGTAGTCCTGATGACAGGCGATCCACGTGGGGTTATGCAGTATTCCTGCGTTCTAACTTGATCGCCTGGAATGCTTGCAAGCAAGCAACAGTGTCTCGCAGCAGTACTGAAGCTGAGTATAAAGCGGTTGCTGATGCAACTGCTGAGATCATATGGGTACAGTCTCTATTAAGGGAGTTGAGAGTCGCTCCAGCTCGTCCTCCAGTTCTTTGGTGTGACAACATCGGTGCTACATATCTTTCATCTAATCCGGTGTTTCATGCTCGGACGAAGCACATTGAGGTTGACTATCATTTTGTTCGAGAACGCGTTGCACAGAAGCTACTTTGTATCAAGTTCATCTCGTCAAAGGATCAACTTGCTGACATCTTCACGAAGCCTCTTCCACAACCACAGTTTGTAGGCTGTAGGCGCAATCTTAACTTGCTTTGTACTTCAAGCCATAGTTAAGATTAAGGAAGGATGTTAGACTATATATATGTAGCTTCTGTATATACATTGTATTGTACCCCTTGATACTTCTATATAATGAAGTAGCCATACCCCGTTTAGGGTGTCGGGCAGTTTTTCAAATCCTATGTTTTACATGCATAACTCTTTTACTTCTCACAACAATATATCCCCGTGACCAACTTTGGGTGATGCCGTACGTTGGTTTAACATTTGAATGCCTCCGTTCCAAAATACTCCCTCCGTTCGGAAATATTTATCTTAAATTTGTCTAAATACGAATGTATCTGGTTACATTTAAGTGTTAGATACATCTATATCTAGACAAATGTAAGACAAGAATTTTAAAACAAGAACTTTGTACTAAGAACGGAAGGAGTAACAAAGTAATATGCCATCCATGTTTTAACATCCGGGTGGGTGAAGTAACCACGTGAAGAAACCGTCCAGCTAGTGATGGAAGTCCACTTGCCGCGTGTGCCTTGGCCCTTAGCACATGTCATGTGCCGCGACCTGCCCTGGTGTCCAGATCGGAACCGCAGCAGGTCAACCAGACTCGATCCACCGTGACTTAACGTCAATTGCGCTGTTGGGACGATCCCATCAGCCTATGCACATGCGCATCTTTAACATGGACAAGATAGATGCCCTTCAATTTGAATCAAACCGTATAACCGAGCTTAAAGCGAGCCCTCTCACGCCTTTAGCAGTTTTGGCTGTTGGATCTCGTGTCCTGACCATTTGTGACCGTCTGATCGCTGCCTCACCCCGCTATCAATTGCTAAGTGGGCTTAGCTGTCATGCGGCTGGCTACTCTGGTGAAAAAACGGTGCATTGTGGTTAACTGGGCCTGCTCCCGGACAAAGCCCATCGATTCAGTAGCCGCACTGATTTGTTCTGCGGCACTCCTCTCTCACGACCTGGAGGCGTGCATAGGCGATGCGGGTGGCACGGCTATCCCGGTCGCGGACGCCGAGTCGTTCGAGCCACCCGGCCCGCACGCCCGACGCCGGTAGAGACGAAGCCACGTTCGACCGTACAAGAGGGAAACTGCCTCGATGGGATTAAAGGAGGCAATCAGTTATCAGTTCCTGGGAGCATTGACTAATTATTAAGGTGTGCGTTTCTTTTCCCTGATCTGCAGCTGCTTCAATTCCTGCACGTACATATATCTTCATCTTCTGGTGCTCTCCTCGCTCGTATTACTCCAGCAAACAGACTGCCTATCACGTCATAGTGGGAACTGGGGATTGATTGCCCGGTGGCCACATCCTAGATCGTCAAGCTGACCAGCCTGTAGAAGCTAGGAGCGGCTTCGAAAACGATGACGATTCTACTTAATGGAGCTCCTCGTCAACCCTCGGTTGCTCACTCCGTTTATAGATGGTCGATGGGAATTCCAGGCCCTATAATAACCTTCTGACCCACTGTCGCCGTCCCAGGCCTGCGGCTGATCCCCATTTACCGATCTACGTGATGTGAGCCAACAAAACACGGTGAGCAACTGAGCACCCCACTCCTGTTCCTCCATCTGAAGTTTGTAACAAGGTGAGCAACTGAACACCCCAATTCTCTTCTGCCATCTGCAGTTTTTCTTTTTGTTCAGATTTTGCTACTGATGGAAGGCAGTGTTTATGTATGTCTGTAAATGGGACTCATAATTAGATTTGTGTCAAAAATTATGTCTAACCATTTTGCAATTCTGATTGACTGCTATGGACAACTTGTTGATTATCTGTTTTCTTTGTAGCAGGTTTGGTGAGTCTCATGACTACTCAGGGTTCTGTTTTTGCCTGTCTAGATTTATTTTTTATGGTGTGCAAATAAATGATGCATTGTGTATGCAGACTTGTTTGATTATGAAATAAAGTATGGATTGGTCGTACGAATTATCGATTACTTCCCATGGGCTATTTTCTGATGATATTATTTGATATGGTCTTCTATGTATAGCTCCAACTTGGATTGATGATGTACATGCAAATTCGATGGTTAACTTATATTTTTAAAAACTCATTGCATATCTACAATTTCGAACAATTATATGACTAACTACTTGAGCCATTTTTTTTCTCAGATATTTCTTTCATTATTTTCCCAGAATGGATGGGTGACATACCGATGTAATTATATGATTCTTTTGTATTATTCTCATAATAACAACTGTTTGTTTTGTTATTCCGAAACTTCAATTCGGAATTGTCCTTGAGTTGCAAACTACTTGGTTCATATTTAACCTCTATATTTCGTGCAACAATATACATAAGAATATTCCTACCATTTTATTGGAATAATAGATGGGCGCAGCAACGCGCGCCATCATGATCTAGTTATTCAGTAAGATGCGCAAGCACGAATTTACTTACAGAAAAAATCCATTTTAAACCCTGAATTACTAAAAAGAATGAGGGGTAAAAACCTGATTTATTCATCAAATACCACACGAAGTGGGATACATCTCAGGTCGTGCGGATTGCCAAACCAAACGTGGCGCCCCGGACCTCTAGAGAAAGCAAATTTAGCTAAGCTATCTGCTTCATAGTTCACAGCACGAGACTCAAAAGAAAAGGTACAATTGGAAATAACAAATGACTAGTAATCTCAGCAACGATCGCCCCATATGCTTCCCTAGCGCTTCTTGTGGCTGTCTGAAATAACTTGCTTGCAATCGGATGCTACAACAAACTGTTGTATGTGAAGATCGTCAACAAGTGCCAGCGCCTCACGACATGCTATTGCTTCAAGGGTGGGCGGATCAACAACTCCTTCAATAACTAGGGCCGAGCTGCCCAGAAAATTTCCGTCTGTGTCTCTGCAGACTGCGGCTGCAGATCCTCCTCTTCTTCCGCTTACTCGCCCATCCACATGGATTTTGCAGTATCCAGCCGGTGGCCTTTTTGGCTTCGGATTTGCTCACTGGGGTGGGATATTACTGGCCGGAGTGCTCGCTTTAACGCTGATCAAGAACAGGTCTTTCAGAAACCTATCTATAAATTCATGGGTCGCTTGAGGACTCTGAAAAATCGCCTCATGTATTGCCTTTCGGCGAGCATACCAAATTGCCCACAGTGTTACCGCAATGTTAACAAATTCCTCATGACTTAGCATCTCCATCAACGTAAAAAGCCAATGTTTGGCGTGCGGGTCAGTATTTGTTATGATTTTATGCGTTACCTCCGGATCCGCCAGCGCCCAAACACTTCTCGAGGTTGTGCACTCCAGGAGACTATGACGCCATGAGTCTCGTATCCCACATATGCCACATAGGCTGGAATCAGTCATATGACGGTGTGCTCTGACATCATTTGTTGGGAGCGATTGTTTGGACAACCTCCACCTCTGTCTTCCATAGCATTTTCCACGAATTTTCCTCCGCTCTGGCATTTGAAGAGCCCGCAGACCCCTCTAGCCAAGCTTCACGTTGCGCCCTTGTCGCCACCAACATTCTATACGCCGACCTGACCGAGAAAGTCCCATGTTTCTCGTAATGCCAGGCCCAGAAGTTAGATATATTTCGAGTGCACAACGGTATTCCGAGGATAACTTGGGCGTCCATTGGCAGAAAAGTGTTTTGGATCAATTGTTTATCCCATGACGCTGTTACTCTTGTAATGAGTTCCGAGACTCGTGTTGGTGGGTTTAAAACACGGCATCCATATGGTCTAAACGACTCCTCTCTGGGCAGCCAATTATGGTTCCAAATCTCCGTAGTTTCTCCGTTTCCGATCCGTCTAACCAGACCCTGTTTCATTGTATCCCTCCCTTCTATGATCGCCCGCCAGATCTGGCTTGGGTGATTGCCCTGAATTACTAATGGGCACCCAAAATGGAGAAGGAACGAGGCCAGGATTTCAACGTGGATCAAATCGCCCCAAAATGTTCGGACCATACGGTCCAGTCACATTTGTCATGCAACGGAAGTCATCAAATGTCCAAGAGCAATGGGTCAGGCGATCCAAACATCCAAAATCCAATAAATGAGCAACTTTAATATGGTACTCTTTTCACTTGAAAGGTAAGATGAAAGGTAAGAGTTAATCAGATCCATTACTTTATGCAATCAGCAGCACAGATCTATTTTATACTCTTACCTCCTCTTGATCTGATGCACAACCAGTCTTTTCTTTGTGCATGTACCAGCGGCAGCCTGCTTTGTCCCACGAGAGACGTCAACTAACTTAAAATTTGCTCCTTATTTGTCTAAAATTGAAACTACATTTGCCGTCACATTAACCATATGAGATAGAATACAACAATATTCCACGGCACAGTGGAGCCCAAAATGCCCTCTACCCATACAAACTCAGCAACAGTCAACGTGACCAAAGCTCAAATTGCACAGCGACGGGTAACCCATGAATGAAAGAAAAGTTGTCAAGGAAAAAAGGCAACATGATAAATAAAAATTGTCAAGGAAGAAGCAACTAGACGGGCTCAAAAAAAAGGGGGAAGAAGCAACTACACGACTGAGAACAAACTGAGCAAATCATAAACACAAACTCATTACAAGCAATCTCATAAGGTCCACTAGAAGCTACCGGTACAATGTTCCCAATAGACCAATACCCCAATAGTCTGGCTACAGAAATAAAGCTCCGCTGTGTTCGCAGAGCATACAGATTCGAATCATACAACAAGTTAAATAAGCTCACAAGCACCTTAAGGGTACAAGTCTAGGTTGTTCTAGAATCAGAGGACATGACCAATGTTTCAAATGGACAGATAACTACTATCTCATGATTCAAGCCCTCGGAGTGCAGCTGGCCAAGTGAGATTTGAAGGTCTCCAGCTCTGAAACAACCTCGTCCTCTGGGCGGTAGATCAAATCACTCATACGCCATATCTGGATCAGTAAAAGAATCAGTAAGAATTTAGTACCAAGCATGTTATCAAGCAAAGGAAAACACCAATGTAACTGTTACACCATATCATAAGTACTCCCTCCGTAAAGAAAAATATAAGAGCATTTAGATCACTAAAGTAGTGATCTAAACACTCTTATATTTCTTTACAGAGGGAGTACATGTTATTAATATACTCCCTCCGTCCCAAAATAAGTGTCGTTGACTTGGTACAACACTTATTTTGGGAAGGAGGGGGTACTATTAAGATAGGATCAGAAGGAAACTGATGATCACAGTGCCGATATATGCATATTCAAGCTATTTTGAGATGGGAGTTATGTAACCGAACTGTAATGTATTTCCAGTTATAAGCACATAAAACTCTATGTACCATATACCGTATATAATATCTAGCATGTCAGTTCTTTCTAGTAGTGTGGTTTACACCATGATTGCGCAATTGTAAGAGAAGTACCTGCAAAGTTCCACCTCCACCCGTGCTCTCACCATCATCAGATACACTCACAATGGTCCAAGGATCTGAAGAGTTCCAGTGGAAATCTACGATCTTGTCCCTAGCAAGGTGAACAAGATAAACAACAGATTATTACGGAACAATGGAAATGCAACATCAATTTACGGCATCACATGGTTTTATCGTCCCACCTATCCAGTTAGCTTTGACTCTCAAAGTATGACAAGATCCAAACCAATTTGGAAGTTGCCAATGGCATACGCCCTCATTAAGCCCGTAAAGGAATCACAGTAGAATGAAACTCTACTGCTAAATCAAATTTTATTTTTTACGTGCAGAAGTAGACATAAATATCACGGGTGCATAAGATCTCAAGAGCATAAAATAACAATTCTCTCTGTATTTTTATTTTGCCAGAAAGTCTGAGCTACAATATTAATGGTGTAGACTGAAATAATGCTATCCATGTCCAGGTTTCTCAGATACATTCAAGTCCACAATTGCACAATCATCTATCAGCCCATGTTAGACACCAATGATTGGATTTAAGTCTCATGTTTACTAAAATTAGTCTGCTAGTCAGATTTTAACTGAAAATGCAGTTTCATGGAAATTCCAGTAGAAGTCTATTGTAAAGAGAAGATTAGTTAAACTAGCTACTGATACACAAAGGCATTTCTTCAATTCTGCCAGCAATATGGCAGAGAAAATGCCAACGGACATGGTATAACCATTCAAGAAAAAAGCCGGATTTTGAGTTTCATATACGACATAAAGAAGTAAGATATGTAGAAAAAAAATGTACCTATGACCTGCGTGTTGGAAGAAAAGCCCGCCAGGTGAATTGGGATTTTTCTTCTTTCCCACCTACACCGCGAGAACTTTTATCAGTCTCAAGACTATTACAGAACTAGTACAGGAGAGAGAATGAGTACTGTTAAGTGAACTCCCATCGCCAACAGTATATACCTTCTCATGGTCCCACACATTTAAGAAACCATCTTCCGCAGAGCTTCCGAAAACAGATGCTTTGTCAGGAGACCACTGAAAAGCACAAGGTATGAATTATTGACAAAAGCTACTGCAATACCATGGACAGTAACCAAATGTCCATATCCACATGAAGAGAACATGTACGTGGCCAAAAGGTTCTACATGCCTGAACACAAAGGACGGCAGCTTTATGGCCCTCGAATTTGTGAATTGGAGAACCAGCACCTCCAGGTCCCAGATTTCGCCGATCCCACATACGGACAGAGTTATCAGCGGAGCTAAATATGAGAAGAAACCACCATAATTAAATGTGCAAGCAATTGACAAACATAGATGAAAGCATAACGTCAAATAGATCTGAAATAACTAAAGATTTCATCAGAGACTATACAGAACTAAGAAGATATTCATGTCCCAGTTGAGACGTACTCCCTCCAATCCAAATTAGTTGTTGCTGAAATGGATGTATCTTGATACATTTCAGTTCTAGATACAACTGCTTTAGCGACAAGTAATATGGATCGGAGGGAGTACTCCCTCCGTCCCGAAATACTTGTCGGGGGAATGGATGTATCTAGACGTACTTCAGTTCTAGATACATCCATTTTTATGCATTTCTCCGACAAGTATTTCCGGACGGAGGGAGTACTAAATATGGAGAAAAAAAAGTGCAAACAATTGACAAACATAGATGAAAAGCCCAATATCAAATACATCTGAGCTCAATAAAGATCTCATCACAGATTTTTCAGAACTAAGAAGGCATTCACGTCAACATACCCAGTTAAGATGTAGTTAACATCATGAAGATTCCAATCAACACAATGAACATCTCCACCATGAGCTTTCTCAACCTGGACATCAGAAAGAACGCAGTTCCAAAATTAAGATGTTATGTTCATTTAGAAGAAAGAAGTACATTATTATACTAAAAAGATAATTCAGCCTCTTTACACCAAGACAAATAGATTTTGGTTGCACTAAAATCTACTCCTTCCGTCCCATAATGTAAGACGCTTTTTGACACTACACTAGTGTGAAAAAACGTTTTATGGGACGGAGGGAGTAGTTGACTGTAATCCCAGTACTACTAAATCTGCTCTATAATCACAAATTCATAACTCGTTCAACCGCAGATAATGTATGTTGGCCAATTTAAACAAAAATGTAAGTACATTTAAATAAGCAGAATGAAACAACAAAAGAACCATACTACCCAGCAAAATATATCAACCTCATGTGACTAAGAGCATATTTGTTTCTATGCCCACACTTAATTCGCCTTGCTGGTGGTCAAGATGTTAAGTTCCCTCGGCACCAAAGAGCAAGCAAGATTCTTGCTATTTTGTTAAGGCTAGACAGTGGTGGGTGGGTTTGGACGAGAAAATCAACAATTCCAATGAATCATTAATGTGAGTCATCATTGACAATTACTCCCTCCATTCCATATTAAGTGTCACTGATTTAGTACAACTTTACTTTAAAGTTGTACTAAATCAGCGAGACGCCGACACTTAATATGGAACGGAGGGAGTACCAATCATCTTCTTTCCTTAGTGAGCTCTTGATACACAACTTCTTGCAAGAAACAATGTTGATACACATAAGATAGAGAAGAGTGTCACCTTAACAGCTGGGCTAGTACCAGTCCGGGCATCCCAGAGAATAAGACAAGCATCATCACCGACGCTGCAGAACTCCTGTGCACTTTATTCAAAAAAGAAAAGGAGAACCATAAAGATCAAACGTACAAACAAACAGCAAACCAGCACTTCAAGTGCAAGCTCTTACTCGTGTAAATTGAAAACCATGTCAATCAAATAGAAAATAACCATAAAAAACAAGAAACGTAGTGTAGCATATTTACCTCGAAGGGCAGAACTGGACATCTTCAACAGTGCTATCATGCCCGTGGAATACACCTCGAGGATCAACTTTAGGACTATCCTTTTCATTTGCAGTTTTGCTATGCTTGCTGCCTGATGCCCCTGGGGAAGTCTCACTTTTTGAGGAGTCTCCAAGTCCAGATATGTGATCTTGGATGCTCCACCAAACCACAGACTTGTCCTTTCCTATTTACATTTTGCATGTGAACAAAGCTCAAGTTATCACATCAGCTCACTCAAATAAAATAAAAGGAACTGACGCATCCCTTACTCCATTGGGTCCACTGAAGTTGACAAGAGAACTTTTAACCTTTTAGGTCCCTATTACTTTAAAGGTGATCCAAGTAAGGTCGATCAGATGAGCTACTCCCTCCGTCCCATAATGTAAGACGTTTTTTTACACTACAATAGAGTCAAAAAACGTCTTACATTATGGAAAGGAGGGAGTAGCAAATAGATGGTCCAGTTATCACATTGGCGGCTTTGGTGATTAGTTCTACTTTCTTTTCTTCATTTTTGCTTATGTGTTGGTGCTGTCATGCCATCTCCCTTTGCCAGCTAAATCAGGAGTGGGCCTATCTTGGCTCACACATGCTCCAATGGACACAAGTAACACAATCGTGTATTACAAAGAAAAAGTATACGAACGTAAACTGTGCTATCAAGTCAGATCATCTCCCAATTTCTTGGGTTGTTATTTGTTAGGAACATACAAAGAAGGTTATGTAGAGGGACCGAGGGAACGCTAAGGCGACAAGAGATATTTAATTTTCAGTGGACAAAATTCCTGGAAGAGACACATTTAGGCTGCGTCTGACATTGCACTGGATTATGATAAATCCACTTTCCTAAAATGTTTTTGCCTGTTTTACCGTTTGGTTAATAAACTTGTTCCAGCTATTGCGGCTATTTCTCCACAGCATACTATAAAATAAATTCAGCAACCACAAAATGCGCCTTGATATTTGAATAAATCAAAAAGGGCCAGAAGATACAAGCATATTACAAGAAAGAATTCTGCTAACCTCCTGAGAGCACATATGGTTCTGCTGGACACATGGCAAGAGCAAACTCAGCATTTTCCTGATGTCCTCTTAAAATCTGACAAACAGTCAACAGTAGTAAGCACTATGTATGAAGGGAAAATATCCGGTGGATACCACTCCTATGTTGAAAATTCCATGGAAGGCATGTTTCAAAATTCCAAAATTTTCTCACAAGAAAAATAGTTACTGAGGAGCTGGTGTTCTATAAACATATAAAATTGGCATAGCAAACTCAAAATCAGCGAGAGTTCTGAAAAAGAGAACAGAGAAAAGAAAAGTGGAACAGCAAAAATTCCTATACATGCTAAATTTATTTATTTTTCATCAAAATTAGAAATCCAAATGCAATTATTTGGATGGCAAATGCAATTATGTTTAAACATGAAATTTACATGTCTACAGAACATACCTCGCCTACACATGGTGTATACATAATAATGTTTTTTAGAACTTTCTACACTTGTTCCACAGAGTTTTCACCATTAGTGTAGTTTTCATCCAATATTTTTACATATATGGTACATCAAAAAACTGATCCATTCTAGTAAAGTAAATTGTGTATATACATGATGTCGACATCCTACTAGAACTTTTCAGAATCCACCCAAAGTGACACAAGTTAAGAAAGAAAAAGAAAAAAACATACCAAATCAGGGATATTAGGGATATTATCACTATCCATGCCGTTCACATCCTATATGATTTTTCCAGTCCATCATGCAGAAATGCAACTTTCAACATCTTAAAATGACACGAAATTAAGAATTAAAGATAAGAGAACATACCAAATCAGGGCGAGAATCAGTAGCTCCTAGGACAGCATGTCTATTTGGCTGGGCCTCAACATCCCAAATAAGCACCTGTTTTGGGACGTACAAAGCATATAAATTCATAAAATGTCACCGGAATGCTCAAGAGATTATCGACTCTTTCAAAATAATTAAGCAGCAGTATAAAGGCCTGGACATACATCTGGACTGTCCGTATGAGTTGCAATGATCCTACTGTTCTGTGGAAGCTCCCTGATTCGGTTAACCTGGATACACAATAAACAAACAAAGTCAGAATGCATCAACAACTGACTTCCAATCCATAAATCAAAGTGGCATGAAAAGTAAACTGCTAGGCATGCAAGCTAAACACAAGAACACAAAGACCATCTTAGAAAACAGAAAGACACAGATCAGATAACATAAAGTTTCAAAAATGAAGTACCCAGTGTAAATTAAGAGAAAGAGGATAATCAAGATACAGAAAATTAAAAACAGAGTAAGCAACTGTAAAGAAGATAACTTAGATGCTAAGTAGTTGCAACTTAGGAATGTACAGGACAAATTATTACCTCTCCAGGGTGAATGATAGTCTTGTACTTCTTTACAAAAGGCGATCGTGCTTCCTCATTGAACTGCAGTACAAAACAGACATCTTGTCAGCTCTATTCTGAACCAATTAATGACCAGTATGAAGAATTCCTAGTTTAGGCCGATACTCCACAATACATAAAAAACCGAGGAACCACCATATACAGGCATAAGAAACTGGCAGAGAGGGTTAACTAAGAACTGCATGCAGGGAACACCATAATACCTTTATACGCAGGCATAAAAATCAGAGGCCAGATCTATATATTTACATGCATCTCAAAAATCACGCTATTCTGCACTAACAAACTGAAATTGTAATGAAAACAAATGAAAAGTGAATAACCTGTGATATGTGTTCTGCAGCTGCAACCCGTGGCTTCACAACTTCACAGTTTGCAATGACCAGGGTATTTGGGACACTTCCATCTGTCTGAAACCATCTCAGGAATAAAAAATACTATAGTTAGATCTGGATAAGAAAATATACTCATTATGTAACAAAAACTGATAATCAGTCGCAGATGCTAAAAATCTGTTTGTGCAAGCATTCAAACTGAGGACTTTTGAAGGTCACCTGCTCTGATAGGTAAAGGCGCTGACGATTCTTATAGGTAGCCTGCTCAAACTGAGGACCCCACCTGTTTCCAATCAAACCAACAGATCGGCAAATAAATTAGTTGCAGAACCCACTCTTTTAGGTCAAAAATGCTGCAAAAATGAACCAGCATGCTTCCAAACAGAATGCCACTACTCTGTGATATTATTAGCTTCAAAGTACCAGGTGGTGATTAAGAATGCACCACAGAGCCGATGCTCAAAAAGCAATATCATCAAATCGTGCTCACTCTATAGATGGCAAGCAATTATATTGAAAAGATAAAACGGTTGACACCGGCAGGAGCCAGACACCACATCGAAACAGTTCATTAAGGCAAGCATTACATGAACAGAGACACCAAACCCCCATCTCAAATAGTCGCATGCCACAAAAAACCTAGAACCCAAAACCCTAGGGCAATAACTCAACCCAAAGTTTCCACCTTGCTCACCATAGCAGCCTAGGCACTAACCACGCGCAGATCTGGAGACACCGCATGCACAGGCTGCACTGCCACGGAGCAAAACCCTAGATACGTTCGTGGCGGCAAAACCCTAGATACGTTCGTGACGGCAAAACCCTAACTCCACATGAATCTACTCGAACACAACGCCTACGACCACGGAACTGCGGGAATGGAAAGGGGAAGCAAGAGAGGAGGTCGCAGGAAACGGGGATTACCGGCAGGAGAGGGATGGCCAGACGAGGTTGTGGTTCGCGAACCAGTCGTAGAGGACGGGGATGAGCGACTTCCATTGCGCGTACCGCTCGTCCACCGCCGCCCTCGACCCGCCTCTCTCCTTCATCTCCGCTCCGCTGCTAGCCGCCGGCGGCGACTGGTCCGCTCTCTCTCCCTCTCTCCCTCTCGCTCTCTGTGCAGGGGGGCGCTCTCTGGAGCCTGGACTGTTCCTGTCTGCCTCCCGCTCGGTGCGAACTGCCCAGGCGCAGAGGAGTATCTAGGCTGCGGCTGGGGTGAAAACGGTAACAGATGCGGTCTGCAAATGGGCCGAGCCCTTTTGTGTTTAGGCTCGTGGGTCAAACGTCAAAGAACTTTATGGGCTTCAGTAAGTAGGGCTGTTTGTCTAGCTCCCGATCTTCTAACAGACATTTTTTGGAGACTCCTAAGAAAACATTATTTTCGGAGAAAAGTAGCATTTCATTTGATGATTTTTCATTTTTGAGAAAAATTGGTATTCCTTTATTTTTTTAAATGGTGTATGCAGTCTTTCATGTATATACTGTACTAGCTAATGTCTTTGTGGATTCTCAAAAAAAAAGTCTGTGTGTTGCCACGAAACAACAAACTTAGATGTGAGACATTGATCAAACATTGATTGTAAAAATACAGATAAAAGCGGGAAATGAAAACGGTACACACAAGAAGAGAAAAGCAATATGAAGTATACGCTGGAACGACATGTCCAGTGATCTTATTGGAATATTTTCCTTATGCATGCTAATGCACCAAACAGTTAGTAATGTGACGGAATAATGCTGAGAAAACCTATAAATCAATCTTCAGAGTCACGACATATTTACTGAATGGTAACTTTAATATGGGATATTTCTAAACACACGTATAATTAAAAAACCTGAAATATGATATTACTGAACTAAACAATAGATGCGGTGAAGCAATCATCATAAATATTTTCTTTTGTTTCTTCATTGTGTTGACCACATGGTATAACAAGAGAAAAAATTGACACAGCAGAGCTTACATGGCAATTCATCAAATACCTAGTTAATTCACATAGCTAGGACAATGCCTCATGTGTTGCAACGTTTTGATGCGGGGGGCCAAGGCACAACAACTCCTCCCCTCGACACAACATGTGCATATTGTGATATACATATGTAATAGTGTCGAATGTGTTTGTTCTTGAAGTAAAATCAATCCAGTTTGTGAAAATGTACATGCATATGAGATAAAGACAGTTTTTGATGTACTAAGTGACCCTGGAAACCTCATAGCACAAAATAAATCATGCAAAATTTACTCTGCACAACCATTCACAGAGAGAAACAAGATACAATATAATGGTAGGTAACGAACAACACAACGGGAGGGGTGAAAAGGGAGGTCAAGGAGCATGTTTACCTTGGGTGATGTTGGATCTCGGGCGCGCCAGCGAAACCGCCCTACGTAGGAGCATACGCGTCTCCAGACTTGCACCGCTGACCTGCAAGGAATCCCGATGTAAGCACGCGCTTACAGCTAGGCACCCATCCATCTCTCTCTCTCTCTCTCTCTCTCTCTCTCTCTCTCTCTCTCTCTCTCTCTCTCTCTCTCTTGGACAACCTATCTGAAACCTACCCGCGGAGGATCCCGGCGGCTCGGAAAGAGAGAGGGGAGAGATAGGTGGAGGAGGAAGGCATGGAGATTTCACCGGCGGATCTGGTAGGGCTAGTAGATTGGCAGGCAATGGGGATGATGAAGGCGGTGGGGTGATGGGACGGTATCGCCTAGGGCGTCGCGGGTGGCGTACCGAGAGAGTCGTGAGTGTAGGTGGTCACAACAGTTGTTTTTTAAGTGAGTCGTAAGTAGTTTCCTTTTTTCCCATCTCTATACATGGCTTATATTATTTTTCCAATGGTGAAAGGAGAAGAGGTGGGCTGGTTTTTCAGGTTATACTCCATCGTGTTTTCAGGTTGTAATCCATGTTCCTCAAAACAAAAGAAAAAAACTCGTTCGAATCCGTCAAATTCCTCCACATGTGTGATGGTGTATTGTTCGTCTCCTTCCTTCCATGCACCTGCATTGGCCTAACCAACTGTCGCTATCCCACCTTGTCTGACTCGCCACCACCACCCTGGCATCCCTCTAAGCCTTATATGTCTTTGGCGTCGATGACCGTACCCCACCCATCCTTCCTGTACCCACACCACCAACCCATGCGTACCCTTTGTAGGCAATGTCGCGGCCTCCTTGTCTTTGGCATGGGGGCTATGTTGATGCTCATCCACCGAAATGGACTAACGCAAGGTAATTACTCATACACCCGAGAAAATGGCAAACATTGAATATTTCCTTTTATTCCTCCTGCCAAATCATGATATGTTTCCATCCATGTGCTTGCTATAACTAAGTTTTCAAAGCAAGATTATCATGGACGATTGTTTGGAACAAAATTTACATGTATGTAACATCTTTTCACATAAATAACGAACAAGTAAGGCGACTTACTAGTCGCAATGTTGTGGCACTAAAATACCAACCAAGTCACACGTCATCAGTAGTAAAGGCATCTCCAAGGCAGATCCTCGAACCACCCGCATACGTCCGGCGCGGTCCGGACCGCAAAAGCCATCCAATGAGGACATGTAACGGTCGTCGAGCGGTTCGAATGTATTTTTCCGGTAAACCATAGATAAATGTGAGGGGTCTTTACGGGAGTTTGGACAGCAAACACGTAGGACTTCGACATCCCTGGCCCACCTAAAACCCTTCCCGGACCCCGCGCCTTCGTCCTCCCCATTTTCTCTCCTTCCTACTTCACGCTAGAAGTCTGAATTTTAAATAATATAATCATTCTAAAAAACATCTTAATCTGGATGTCGACGTTATGCCCAAGAGCCCATGACCATCGATTATTTTGTACGCACGCATTAATTTGTGTGGTGCGGCAGATAGCTGGAGGCGCTCCTTGCTTAGTTGCACTATGTCTCGTTGTGTATGTGTGCTATTAAAGGAGTACATGGTTGAACATATGAGCACAAATCAAAGTTTGGATGCCAAGGACTAGCTTTTTTCCATGAATGAGACGATCTCGCACGAAGATTTCACTAGAATGATTTGTGTCACTCTGAGCAATATGGGCAGCTCGGCGGAAGGCAATTCATGAGGATATCTACCAAACACCGTACGTAACACATCGCTTTGTAAGCTCCTACTTGGATGAAATAAAGGTCCTACAAAAACTGATGGTAGGCGCGACCGCTAGTCGAACAACACCCAGGCCAAGGAGCCGGGAGGCTCCATGTGCGGGCCATGCCAAGATAAACGTCGACACAATTGTGCTGAGAGCAGGGGGTCGTGGAGCTGTAGCTGCCATGTGTCGAGACCATGCGGGCGGATACCAAGGGTCTTCAGCTATTGTGTTCAACCATCTAGACGATCCAACAACTCTGGAAACTTTGGGAATGAGAGAGGCTCTTGCGCTGGCCGATGACTTGTACATCAGGAGGATTGTTGTGGCATCAAACTGCAAGATAGCGGTGGAAACAATCAAATAGGACGCTCATATCTGCCACATGTGTGGCATATTAGACATTCGCCAACACATTATGTGTGGCATAAACATGAGGCAGCCCACACAGGGTCATGTGTGGGCGAACATTAGAACTGCCCGCGCGTGTGGGCGCAACTATTTCGTGCCACACGCCCAATAAGTACTACTCATCTGCACCGCGCGCGTGTGGCACGAAGCAAATATGCACACACGTTGTGGGGACCCCGACTCATAAGTCGTGATCACCGAATGCACATGTATAGTGATCCCAAAGATCAATGCTCAGTGAACACACAAAATCTGAATATCAAGAGTCTTACATCCAGTACATATTGGTTTACTCAATTATGACCTTTATGGCCAAGTCTTGAGTATATCATCTCAGCGAAAATCTTGGTCGACAACTTGGACCCATGCCATCTACCTTAACCCTATAGGCATTCTGACTGGGAAATCGTCCTAGCTCGCACGATCGTCACCAAAGAACTTGTCATGGTGGGCTCACGACAGATGCCAAGGGATGGCTAAAGGGAGGAGGAGGCTCGAGGGTACTGGTGGGCTCCAGAGACGAGGTCGGCATGAGCGAGCGCGGGACGCAAGACATACCCAAGTTCGGGGCTCTCCAGAGAGATAAAACCCCTAGTCCTACCGAATGTGGTTGATATGCAACAGTGCGGAGTTGCTCCTAGAGCTGTTTGGAGGAAGAAGAAAGGCTAGCCTGGGCTCAGGCTGCTCCTTCTCCCTGTGTGTGTTTGTGTGTTCTACTGATCGATTGGCTACTTCTCTGTGTGCTTGCCCGTATGCATGAGGGCTCCTGGGGGGGTTTTGTTGGGGAACGTTGCAGAAAACAAAAATTTTCCTACTCGTTTCACCAAGATCATCTAGGAGTTCATCTAGCAACGAGTGATTAGATGCATCTACATACCTTTGTAGATCGCGAGCGGAAGCGTTCAAAAGAACGGTGATGATGTAGTCGTACTCGACGTGATCCAAATCACCGATGACCAGCGCCGAACGGACGGCACCTCCGCGTTCAACACACGTACGGAACAGCCACGTCTCCTCCTTCTTGATCCAGCAAGGGAGGGAGGAGAGGTTGAGGGAGATGGCACCAGCAGCAGCACGACGGCGTGGTGTTGATGGAGCTGCAGTACTCCGGCAGAGCTTCGCTAAGCACTATGGAGGTTGAGGAGGTGTTGGGGAGGGAGAAGGAGGCAACCAAAGGCCGAGGCGTTCAGGTATGAAGTCCCTCCTCTCCCCCACTATATATAGGGGTGCCAAGGGGGGGTGGCCGGCCCTAGGAGATCCAATCTCCTAGGGGGTGCGGCGGCCTAGGGGGGTTTCCCTCCCCCCCAAGGCACCTAGGAGGTGCCTTACCCTCCTAGGACTCTTCCCCTTCTAAACCCTAGGCGCATGGGCCTATGTGGGGCTGGTGCCCTTGGCCCATTAGGCCAAGGCGCACCCCCTTACAGCCCATGTGGCCCCCCGGGACAGGTGGACCCACCCGGTGGACCCCCGGGACCCTTCCGGTGGTCCCGGTACAATACCGATAACCCCGAAACTTGTCCCGATGCCCGAAACAGGACTTCCCATATATAAATCTTTACCTCCGGACCATTCCGGAACTCCTCGTGACGTCCGGGATCTCATCCGGGACTCCGAACAACATTCGGGTTACTGCATATACATATCCCTACAACCCTAGCGTAACTGAACCTTAAGTGTGTAGACCCTACGGGTTCGAGAGACAAGCAGACATGACCGAGACGACTCTCCGGTCAATAACCAACAGCGGGATCTGGATACCCATGTTGGCTCCCACATGCTCCACGATGATCTCATCGGATGAACCACGATGTCGAGGATTCAATCAACCCCGTACGCTATTCCCTTTGTCTATCGATATGTTACTTGCCCGAGATTCGATCGTCGGTATCCCAATACCTCGTTCAATCTCGTTACCGGCAAGTCACTTTACTCGTACCGTAATGCATGATCCCGTGACCAGACACTTGGTCACTCTGAGCTCATTATGATGATGCATTACCGAGTGGGCCCAGTGATACCTCTCCGTCATACGGAGTGACAAATCCCAGTCTTGATCCATGTCACCCAACAGACACTTTCGGAGATACCCGTAGTCTACCTTTATAGTCACCCAGTTACGTTGTGACGTTTGGCATACCCAAAGCACTCCTACGGTATCCGGGAGTTACACGATCTCATGGTCTAAGGAAAAGATACTTTGACATTGCAAAACTCTAGCAAACGAACTATACGATCTTGTGCTATGTTTAGGATTGGGTCTCGTCCATCACATCATTCTCCCAATGATGTGATCTCGTTATCAATGACATCCAGTGTCCATAGTCAGGAAACCATGACTATCTGTTGATCAACGAGCTAGTCAACTAGAGGCTCACTAGGGACATGTTGGTGTCTGTTATTCACACATGCATTACGATTTCCGGATAACACAATTATAGCATGAATAAAGACAATTATCATGAACAAGGAAATATAATAATAATGCTTTTATTATTGCCTCTAGGGCATATTTCCAACAGTCTCCCACTTGCACTAGAGTCAATAATCTAGTTACATTGTGATGAATCGAACACCCATGGAATTCTGGTGTTGATCATGTTTTGCTCTAGGGAGAGGTTTAGTCAACGGATCTGCTACATTCAGGTCCGTATGTACTTTACAAATCTCTATGTCTCCATCTTGAACATTTTCACGAATGGAGTTGAAGCGACGCTTGATGTGCCTTGTCTTCTTGTGAAACCTGGGCTCCTTGGCAAGTGCAATAGCTCCAGAGTTGTCACAGAAGAGCTTGATCGGCCCCGACGCATTGGGTATGACTCCTAGGTCGGTGATGAACTCCTTCACCCATATTGCTTCATGTGCTGCCTCCGAGGCTGCCATGTACTCCGCTTCACATGTAGATCCCGCCACGACGCTTTGCTTGCAACTGCACCAGCTCACTGCCCCACCATTCAAAATATACACGTATCCGGTTTGTGACTTAGAGTCATCCAGATCTGTGTCGAAGCTAGCGTCGACGTAACCCTTTACGACGAGCTCTTCGTCACCTCCATAAACGAGAAACATTTCCTTAGTCCTTTTCAGGTACTTCAGGATATTCTTGACCGCTGTCCAGTGTTCCTTGCCGGGATTACTTTGGTACCTTCCTACCAAACTTACGGCAAGGTTTACATCAGGTCTGGTACACAGCATGGCATACATAATAGAACCTATGGCTGAGGCATAGGGGATGACGCTCATCTCTTCTATATCTTCTGCCGTGGTCGGACATTGAGCTGAGCTCAATTTCATACCTTGCAACACAGGCAAGAACCCCTTCTTGGATTGATCCATATTGAACTTCTTCAATATCTTATCAAGGTATGTGCTTTGTGAAAGACCTATGAGGCGTCTTGATCTATCTCTATAGATTTTGATGCCTAATATATAAGCAGCTTCTCCAAGGTCCTTCATTGAAAAACTTTTATTCAAGTAGGCCTTGATGCTGTCCAAGAGTTCTATATCATTTCCCATCAAAAGTATGTCATCTACATATAATATGAGAAATGCTACAGAGCTCCCACTCACTTTCTTGTAAACGCAGGCTTCTCCATAAGTCTGTGTAAACCCAAACGCTTTGATCATCTCATCAAAGCGAATGTTCCAACTCCGAGATGCTTGCACCAGCCCATAAATCGAGCGTTGGAGCTTGCACACTTTGTCAGCATTCTTAGGATCGACAAAACCTTCCGGCTGCATCATATACAATTCTTCCTTAAGGAAACCATTAAGGAATGCCGTTTTGACGTCCATTTGCCATATTTCGTAATCATAGAATGCGGCAATTGCTAACATGATTCGGACGGACTTCAGCTTCGCTACCGGTGAGAAAGTCTCATCGTAGTCAACCCCTTGAACTTGTCGATAACCCTTAGCGACAAGCCGAGCTTTATAGATGGTCACATTACCATCCGCGTCTGTCTTCCTCTTAAAGATCCATTTATTTTCTATGGCTCGCCGCTCAACGGGCAAGTCAGTCAAAGTCCATACTTTGTTTTCATACATGGATCCTATCTCGGATTTCATGGCTTCCAGCCATTTGTCGGAATCCGGTCCCGCCATCGCTTCTTCATAGTTCGAAGGTTCACCGTTGTCTAACAACATGATTTCCAAGACAGGGTTGCCGTACCACTCTGGTGCGGAACGTGTCCTTGTGGACCTTCGGATTTCAGTAGGGGCTTGATCAGAAGTATCTTGATCATTTTCATTAACTTCCTCTCTAGTCGGTGCAGGCACCTCAGGAACATTTTCTTGAGTTGCGCCATTTTCCGGTTCAAGAGGTAATACTTCATCAAGCTCTACTTTCCTCCCACTTACTTCTTTCGAGAGAAACTCTTTCTCCAGAAAGGACCCATTCTTGGCAACAAAGATCTTGCCTTCGGATCTGAGGTAGAAGGTGTACCCAATAGTTTCTTTTGGGTACCCTATGAAGACGCATTTTTCCGATTTGGGTTCGAGCTTTTCAGGTTGAAGTTTCTTGACATAAGCATCGCATCCCCAAACTTTTAGAAACGACAGCTTAGGTTTCTTCCCAAACCATAATTCATACGGTGTCGTCTCAACGGATTTCGACGGAGCCCTATTTAAAGTGAATGCGGCAGTCTCTAAAGCATAGCCCCAAAAAGAAAGCGGTAAATCGGTAAGAGACATCATAGATCGCACCATATCTAACAGAGTGCGATTACGACGTTCGGACACACCATTACGCTGAGGTGTTCCAGGCGGCGTGAGTTGTGAAACTATTCCACATTTTCTTAAGTGTGCCCCAAACTCGTGACTCAAGTATTCTCCTCCACGATCTGATCGTAGAAACTTGATTTTCCTGTCACGTTGATTTTCAACCTCACTCTGAAATTCCTTGAACTTTTCAAAGGTTTCAGACTTGTGTTTCATTAAGTAGATATACCCATACCTACTTAAATCATCAGTGAGGGTGAGAACATAACGATAGCCACCGCGAGCCTCAACACTCATCGGACCGCACACATCAGTATGTATGATTTCCAATAAGTCGGTTGCTCGCTCCATTGTTCCTGAGAACGGAGTCTTGGTCATTTTACCCATAAGGCATGGTTCGCACGTGTCAAATGATTCATAATCAAGAGACTCTAAAAGTCCATCAGCATGGAGCTTCTTCATGCGTTTAACACCTATGTGACCAAGGCGGCAGTGCCACAAGTATGTGGGACTATCATTATCAACCTTACTTCTTTTGGTACTCACATTATGAATATGTGTAGCATCACGTTCGAGATTCATAAGGAATAAACCATTCACCATAGGAGCATGACCATAAAACATATCTCTCATAAAAATGGAACAACCATTATTCTCAGATTTAAAAGAGTAGCCATCTCGAATTAAACGAGATCCCGATACAATGTTCATGCTCAAAGCTGGCACTAAATAACAATTATTAAGGTTTAAAACTAATCCCGAAGGGAGATGCAGAGGTAGCGTGCCGACGGCGATCACATTGACCTTGGAACCATTCCCGACGCGCATCGTCACCTCGTCCTTTGCCAGTTTCCGCTTATTCCGCAGCCCCTGCTTTGAGTTACAAATGTGAGCAACTGCACCGGTATCAAATACCCAGGAGCTACTACGGGCACTAGTAAGGTACACATCAATTACATGTATATCACATATACCTTTTGTTTTGCCGGCCTTCTTATCCGCTAAGTACTTAGGGCAGTTCCGCTTCCAGTGACCGCTTCCCTTGCAATAAAAGCACTCAGTCTCGGGCTTGGGTCCATTCTTTGGCTTCTTCCCAGCAGCTTGCTTGCCGGGCGCGGCAACCTCCTTGCCGTCCTTCTTGAAGTTCTTTTTACCCTTGCCTTTCTTGAACTTAGTGGTTTTATTGACCATCAACACTTGATGTTCCTTTCTGACTTCTACCTCTGCTGATTTCAGCATAGCAAATACTTCAGGAATGGTCTTTTCCATCCCCTGCATATTGAAGTTCATCACAAAGCTCTTGTAGCTTGGTGGAAGCGACTGGAGGATTCTGTCAATGACCGCATCATCCGGGAGATTAACTCCCAGCTGAGTCAAGCGGTTATGCAACCCAGACATAGTGAGTATGTGCTCACTGACAGAACTGTTTTCCTCCATCTTACAGCTAAAGAATTTGTCGGAGACTTCATATCTCTCGACCCGGGCATGAGCTTGGAAAACCATTTTCAGCTCTTCGAACATCTCATATGCTCCATGTCTCTCAAAACGCTTTTGGAGCCCCGGCTCTAGGCTGTAAAGCATGCCGCACTGAACGAGGGAGTAGTCATCGAAACGTGCCTGCCAAGCGTTCATAACATCTTGTTCTGCAGGGAGAACGGGTGCGTCACCAAGCGGTGCTTGTAGGACATAATCTTTCTTGGCAGCTATGAGGATGATCCTCAGGTTCCGGACCCAGTCCGTATAGTTGCTGCCATCGTCTTTCAGCTTAGTTTTCTCTAGGAACGCGTTGAAGTTGAGGACTACGTTGGCCATTTGATCTACAAGACATATTGCAAAGATTTTAGACTAAGTTCATGATAATTAAGTTCAACTAATCAAATTATTAGTGAACTCCCACTTAGATTAGACATCCCTCTGGTCATCTAAGTATTACATGATCCGAGTTAAACTAGACCGTGTCCGATCATCACGTGAGACGGACTAGTCAACATCGGTGAACATCTTCATGTTGATCGTATCTTCTATACGACTCATGCTCGACCTTTCGGTCTTCTGTGTTCCGAGGCCATGTCTGTACATGCTAGGCTCGTCAAGTCAACCTAAGTGTTTGCATGTGTAAATCTGTCTTACACCCGTTGTATGTGAACGTCTGAATAAAACACCCGATCATCACGTGGTGTTTTGAAACAGCGAACTGTCGCAACGGTGCACAGTTAGGGGGAACACTTCTTGAAATTATTGTGAGGGATCATCTTATTTACTACCGTCGTTCTAAGTAAACAAGATGCAAAACATGATAAACATCACATGCAATCAAATAATAAACGTGACATGATATGGCCAATATCACATAGCTCCTTTGATCTCCATCTTGGGGCTCCATGATCATCTTGTCACCGGCTTGACACCATGATCTCCATCATCATGATCTCCATCATCGTGTCTCCATGAAGTTGCTCGCCAACTATTACTTCTACTACTATGGCTAACGCGTTTAGCAATAAAGTAAAGTAATTTACATGGCGTTTCTTGATGACACGCAGGTCATATAAAAGAATAAAGACAACTCCTATGGCTCCTGCCGGTTGTCATACTCATCGACATGCAAGTCGTGAATCCTATTACAATAGCATGAACATCTCATACATCACATATAGATCATTCATCATTCATCACAACTTTGGCCATATCATATCACAAACCACTTGCTGCAAAAACAAGTTAGACGTCCTCTAATTGTTGTTGCAAGTTTTACGTGGCTGAATTAGGGTTCTAGCAAGAACGTTTTCTTACCTACGTTAAAGCCACAACGTGATTTGTCAACTTCTATTTACCCTTCATAAGGACCCTGTTCATCGATTCCGCTCCAACTAAAGTAGGAGAGACAGACACCCGCCAGCCACCTTATGCAACTAGTGCATGTTAGTCGGTGGAACCGGTCTCACGTAAGCGTACGTGTAAGGTTGGTCCGGGCCGCTTCATCCCACAATACCGCTGAAGCAAGAAAGGACTAGTAACGGCAAGAAAGTTGACAAATCTACGCCCACAACAAATTGTGTTCTACTCGCGCAAGAAGAACTACGCATAGACCTAGCTCATGATGCCACTGTTGGGGAACGTTGCAGAAAACAAAAATTTTCCTACTCGTTTCACCAAGATCATCTAGGAGTTCATCTAGCAACGAGTGATTAGATGCATCTACATACCTTTGTAGATCGCGAGCGGAAGCGTTCAAAAGAACGGTGATGATGTAGTCGTACTCGACGTGATCCAAATCACCGATGACCAGCGCCGAACGGACGGCACCTCCGCGTTCAACACACGTACGGAACAGCCACGTCTCCTCCTTCTTGATCCAGCAAGGGAGGGAGGAGAGGTTGAGGGAGATGGCACCAGCAGCAGCACGACGGCGTGGTGTTGATGGAGCTGCAGTACTCCGGCAGAGCTTCGCTAAGCACTATGGAGGTTGAGGAGGTGTTGGGGAGGGAGAAGGAGGCAACCAAAGGCCGAGGCGTTCAGGTATGAAGTCCCTCCTCTCCCCCACTATATATAGGGGTGCCAAGGGGGGGTGGCCGGCCCTAGGAGATCCAATCTCCTAGGGGGTGCGGCGGCCTAGGGGGGTTTCCCTCCCCCCCAAGGCACCTAGGAGGTGCCTTACCCTCCTAGGACTCTTCCCCTTCTAAACCCTAGGCGCATGGGCCTATGTGGGGCTGGTGCCCTTGGCCCATTAGGCCAAGGCGCACCCCCTTACAGCCCATGTGGCCCCCCGGGACAGGTGGACCCACCCGGTGGACCCCCGGGACCCTTCCGGTGGTCCCGGTACAATACCGATAACCCCGAAACTTGTCCCGATGCCCGAAACAGGACTTCCCATATATAAATCTTTACCTCCGGACCATTCCGGAACTCCTCGTGACGTCCGGGATCTCATCCGGGACTCCGAACAACATTCGGGTTACTGCATATACATATCCCTACAACCCTAGCGTAACTGAACCTTAAGTGTGTAGACCCTACGGGTTCGAGAGACAAGCAGACATGACCGAGACGACTCTCCGGTCAATAACCAACAGCGGGATCTGGATACCCATGTTGGCTCCCACATGCTCCACGATGATCTCATCGGATGAACCACGATGTCGAGGATTCAATCAACCCCGTACGCTATTCCCTTTGTCTATCGATATGTTACTTGCCCGAGATTCGATCGTCGGTATCCCAATACCTCGTTCAATCTCGTTACCGGCAAGTCACTTTACTCGTACCGTAATGCATGATCCCGTGACCAGACACTTGGTCACTCTGAGCTCATTATGATGATGCATTACCGAGTGGGCCCAGTGATACCTCTCCGTCATACGGAGTGACAAATCCCAGTCTTGATCCATGTCACCCAACAGACACTTTCGGAGATACCCGTAGTCTACCTTTATAGTCACCCAGTTACGTTGTGACGTTTGGCATACCCAAAGCACTCCTACGGTATCCGGGAGTTACACGATCTCATGGTCTAAGGAAAAGATACTTTGACATTGCAAAACTCTAGCAAACGAACTATACGATCTTGTGCTATGTTTAGGATTGGGTCTCGTCCATCACATCATTCTCCCAATGATGTGATCTCGTTATCAATGACATCCAGTGTCCATAGTCAGGAAACCATGACTATCTGTTGATCAACGAGCTAGTCAACTAGAGGCTCACTAGGGACATGTTGGTGTCTGTTATTCACACATGCATTACGATTTCCGGATAACACAATTATAGCATGAATAAAGACAATTATCATGAACAAGGAAATATAATAATAATGCTTTTATTATTGCCTCTAGGGCATATTTCCAACAGGTTTATAGGCCACCCCCAGGGGTACAAGGTAATGTTACAAGGCCGTAGGGCCGGGTTGTCAGCGTCTGGGAACCCGAAGTTGGGACCCGCCGGGTGCCAGGGTTCGCCGGGTTCTCCTAGGTGCGGGCCCTGCTTGCCTAGGGGCAGTGTTCGTCGTCTTGTTGATCGTCAAGGAGTGGCCGGGTCGAGTCGGGTACAGTGGCGCTCCGTCGGGTCACAGCTTGCTGGCGTTAGTAGTGACGACGAGGGCACTGTTGCCACACCGGCCCTGGTCAGCGGGTAGGTAAGGGGCATTGTTGCCATGCTCTGGATGACCAGAGGCATGGGCGGAGCACTGTTGCCTTGGTCATCGGTAGATGGAGACTCGTCCCATCGTATGGCCTAGATGGGACGGGAGCTAACCCGTGGCTGGGTTGAGGAACACGCCAAGGGCGGAGCTAGCTTGTTGGGGAAGTCTTGGTGTGTCGGGTTCGACCGCCTTGAGCTGGTTGTTGGGGGCAAGTCGAGGAGCTTGGCTGGGCTGGAGGGTTCGGCCGGGTTGAGGGGCTTGGCCGGGTTGGGCGACCCGGCCAAGCGTGAGCCAGCTTGGGGGCGATGTTGGCCCTGTTGTTTTCAAAAAGGATCCGGGTTTCGTTGCCTGCCCCGGGTTCATCCTCCCGACAGTAGTCCCCGAAGCTGTGAAGGTCCGCCGTCTTCGGATGGGAGGGCCTTCGCAGTCCCCCTCCCTTGAGGAGGCGAATCTTGCGACCGCCGGGTCCGGCAACACCCACTATGTGTTGGTTTCCGGAAACCGGATCGCGGCATCCCAGCAGTGGCAGGAAACTGGAGGGTACGACGAATCTTGAGGCAATCCCTTGGGCTTCGCGCGGGCGCCACGTGGCGCCTGCAAGCCGGAGGGACCTGACAGGCCACATGCGCGACGGGACTAGGCGACGCGTTGGGGCCCGCCGCCGCGCGCCCTTGGCCCACGCGCGCGGATTTATTGCGGCGTCCGCAAGTCGGTTGCTCTTCCCCATGCAGTTATTGCGTGCGTATATGTGCATTTATTGCGGGGAAGTGGGAAGGGCGAGCGCAAACGATCCCACTTCCACACGTTTCGAACTGGGCTTATAAATTGGGGCGAGGGGGGTGGCGGACATCATTCTCACTCGTGCTCCCCTGCCTCTTCATCCTCTCTCTGCCTCTTGCGACCGCCGCGCTGCGACGCCTGCCGTTTCGAGCAGAGTTCCATCATCATTCACCTTCCTTCTTTCTTTTTCATCTCCGTCGATGGCGCTGCCATCGGGCTCGTGGATGGACTCGACCGTCACCCTCGACGACATCGCCTACCTCCGCACCACCAGGCGCTTGCCGGGGGAGACGAAGGTTGCTGTGCGCCTACCGCAGGGCGAGCGAGAACCGCGGCCCGAGGGCACAAAGCGCGTGGTCTTCTTCCCACACTTCAAGCGCGGGTTCAACCTTCCCGCGAGCACCTTTTTTCGCGACTTCCTGGAGTTCTTCGGGTTCCAGCCCCATCATCTTGGCGCCGGCGCCATCGTGCAGCTCTCGGGCTTTGTCACCCTCTGCGAGGGGTACCTGGGGGTCGAGCCTTCGATCGACCTCTGGGTGTGCTTCTTCTCCTTGAAGTAGCAGGGGCCGAGGGCCGGGGAGATGTTTGACTGCGGGGCTGCCATTATCTCGAAGCGGCCGGGCGTTGATTGCCCGAAGATGCCGCTCGAGGATTCTGCCAAGAAATGGCAGAATTCTTTCTTCTACGTCCGCAATCTCGACGCAGACCGTATCAACTTGCCGCCCTTCATCAACACGCTGTCGCGGGCGAAGCTGTCGGATTTCGGGTTCCGGCAGACCCTTAAGGTTCGAACTCTGGGGTGCGCACGGAGATCACCCCCCTACCGGCTCACGTCTCGTCGCCTCGCAAAGGATCTAGGCTACACGAAGAACAACACAAGGGACGCAAGGTTTATACTAGTTCAGGCCACCATTATGGTGTAATACCCTACTCCAGTGTGTGGTGTATGGATTGCCTCAGGGGCTGATGATGAACAATACAAGGGAAGAACAGCCTCGTGAGGGGAGGAGTTCTTGTGTTGGAGTGGTGGTTCTGGCTAGGGTTCAAATGGTTGATCTCCCCTCTCCCTGCCTTGAGAGCGGCTAGTCCTATTTATAGAGCAAGGCCTTGGTCCTCTTCCCAAATATTGAGCGGGAAGGGCGCCAACAATTGGCCATTTCAAAGGGGAACATCTAGTACACTTATCCTGACTAAAGTTAGTCCTCGCCTGCCAAAGGCTCTGACGATGACGCCTTCCTGGGCTCCACGATGACCTCCATCATGTCGTTCTGCTGATCTTGGTCTTGTTGCACCGAAACGGTAACCTTTGCCTGATGCCTTGGCATGTGCTTGCCCCCTTTGCACCGAAGGGGAAACAAGGACACTGCCCAAGCCGGCGCCCGCCTGGCTTCGGTCGTCATGGCTTGCGTCATGGGCAAATCGTGAGGTACCCCGCCTTGATATCTCTGCCTCCTCGCGAGCTAGCCTGACGAGGTTGCGGCTGAGGAAGCTTCCTGTCGTCTGCCCCGCGAGGCTTGGCCCCTCACGATGGTCTTGAGCTTGTGTTGACAAAGATGGGCCGTACTGGGCCACTCCTTGAGCCACACTGCAGGCCGCAGGCAGGCAAGTCTGGGTACCCCCGTTCTCAGAACACCGACAGTAGCCCCCGGGCCCAAGGCGCGCCCAGACTTGGCTTAGCGGAGAAGCGAAGGGGCAAGTGCGAAGCGCCGCGGGCCCCAACAGCCTGCGGCCTTGGGCGCCGCGTGGCGGTTGATTGGACGTGGGTGTCCCCGTTTCCCCACGGCGCCTCGGCAACTGTGTGTCTAGTCAAGTCCCTGCATGCAAAATGGGTCATGATTACCTGTGATCGTGGAGGCCGACGGTTGGTCTCCTCTGGCTATATGTACGAAACGGTGCGAGCCCTTTCGGTCCATCCCTTCCTGCTACTCTCTTCTCTCCATCTCGGCTACTCGCCATCCCCATGGCTCCGCCGAAGAGGTTCTCGGCCGTGGAGAAGGGAAAAGCTCGTCAAGAAGGGCCTAACTCTCCTCCGACCAAGCGTGGCCGGGGCCGCCCTCGCAAGCATCCTGCGCCCCCTGTGGTGGCTTCCCGTGGTCGTGGGGGCGGTCTTCTGCGCGGCGTTGAGCGCCCGGCTGCTGACGGGGGGTATGATGCGGTTGTGCGACCCCCCAGGCCGCGCTTCCGCTTGGCAGAGGTGTTGCCGGAGTTCGTCGTGTGGTCGGCAGACCCGACCAGCACCTGGCTCCAGCTCCCTCGCTTCTTTGTAGGTGAACTTCCGGCCGGCGCTCCGGGCGGCCTCTGGCTTCAGGCAGATGGTTGCTGCATGATACGTCTCCGTCGTATCTACTTTTCCAAACACTTTCGCCCTTGTTTTGGACTCTAACTTGTATGATTTGAATGGAACTAACCCGAACTAACGCTGTTTTCAGCAGAATTGCCATGATGTAGTTTTTTGTGCAGAAAATAAAAGTTCTTGGGATGACCTGAAACTCCACGGAATATCTTAGAATAAATAATAAAAAATCCTCGCCAAAGATGAAGACTAGGGGGCCCACACCCTGTCCACGAGGGTGGGGGGCGCCCCCCTCCTGGGCGCGCCCGCCTACCTTGTGGGCCCCCTGGAGACCCTCCGACGCCAACTCCGACTCCATATATTGGCTTTCGGGGAGAAAAAAATCAGAGAGAAGAAATCATCGCGTTTTATGATACGGAGCCGCCGCCAAGCCCTAATCTCTCTCGGGAGGGTTGATCTGGAGTCCGTTCGGGGCTCCGGAGAGGGGGATTCGTCGCCGTCGTCATCATCAACCATCCTCCATCACCAATTTCATGATGCTCACCGCCGTGCGTGAGTAATTCCATCGTAGGCTTGCTCGACGGTGATGAGTTGGATGAGATTTATCATGTAATCGAGTTAGCTTTGTTAGGGTTTGATCCCTAGTATCCACTATGTTCTGAGATTGATGTTGCTATGACTTTGCTATGCTTAATGCTTGTCACTAGGGCCCGAGTGCCACGATTTCAGATCTGAACCTATTATGTTTTCATGAATATATGTGAGTTCTTGATCCTATCTTGCAAGTCTATAGTCACCTACTATGTGTTATGATCCGGCAACCCCGAAGTGACAATAATCGGGACCACTCCCGGTGATGACCATAGTTTGAGGAGTTCATGTATTCACTATGTGCTAATGCTTTGTTCCGGTTCTCTATTAAAAGGAGGCCTTAATACCCCTTAGTTTCCAATAGGACCTCGCTGCCACGGGAGGGTAGGACAAAAGATGTCATGCAAGTTCTTTTCCATAAGCACGTATGACTATATTCGGAATACATGCCTACATTACATTGATGAATTGGAGCTAGTTCTGTGTCACCCTATGTTATGACTGTTACATGACGAACCACATCCGACATAATTATCCATCACTAATCCGGTACCTACGAGTTTTCCATATACTGGTTCTCGCTTATTTACTTTTCCGTTGCTACTGTTACAATCACTACAAAAATACCAAAAACATTACTTTTGTTGTCTTTACTTTTGTTACCGTTACCACCACTATCATATTACTTTGCTACTAAACACTTTGCTGCAGATACTAAGTTTCCAGGTGTGGTTGAATTGACAACTCAGCTGCTAATACTTGAGAATATTCTTTGGCTCCCCTTGTGTCGAATCAATAAATTTGGGTTGAATACTCTACCCTCGAAAACTGTTGCGATCCCCTATACTTGTGGGTTATCAAGACCTTTTTCTGGCACCGTTGCCGGGGAGCATAGCTCTATTCTTTGAGTCGCTTGGGATTTATATCTGCTGGACACTATGAAGAACTTGAAAGACGCTAAGACAACAATTTATCCCTCAACTACGAGGGGAGGTAAGGAACTGCCATCTAGCTCTTCACTTGGTTCACCTTCTGTTATGAGTAAGCTAGCGACACCTAAACCTGCTTCTGCTATTCGTTCTGATATGTCGCATGTTATTGATGATGACACTTCTGCTATGCATGATAATTATGATGAAACTACTTCTATGCTTGATAGTACTGTGCCCCTTGGTGAATTTCTAGATGAGCAAATTTCTAGGTCTAGAGAAAGATAAATTATTGAATCTGAATACAATGATGAAAGTGATGATGAAGATATGCCTGCTATTCCTGAGGGTTATCTTTTTGATGCGGAATCTTCTGCAGCTATTTTTGCCTGCCAAGATAGATATGAACTTAAGAGGCTGCTAGTTAAATGGAGTAAGGAATCTCTTAGAGATAGAATGAAACCCGACCCTGCTTTTGCTACTTCACCTATCTGTGTTCCCAATAAGGATTATTATGAATTTTCTGTTGATCCAGATATAATTACTTTGGTTGAATCTGATCCTTTTTATGGCTATGAATCCGAAACTGTTGTGGCACATCTTATTAAGTTAAATGATATAGCCGCCCTGTTTACTAATGATGAGAGATCGCGCTACTTTTATATACTCAAAATATTTCCGTTCTCATTAAAGGGTGATGCTAAGATATGGTTTAATTCTCTTGATCCTGGTTGTGTGCGTAGTCCCCAGGATATGATTTATTACTTCTCTGCTAAATATTTCCCTGCTCATAAGAAACAAGCTGCCTTGAGGGAAATATACAACTTCGTGCAAACTAAAGAAGAGAGTCTCCCACAAGCTTGGGGGAGGCTTCTCAAGTTAATTAATGCTTTGCCTGATCATCCTCTTAAGAAACCTGAAATACTTGATATCTTTTATAATGGACTAACCGATGCTTCCAGAGATTACCTGGATAGTTGTGTTGGTTCTCTTTTCAGGGAAAGAACACCGGATGAAGCTGAAATTCTATTGAATAATATGTTGACAAATGAAAATAATTGGGCACCTCCTGAGCCAGCTCCAGAGCCAATTACTGAGCCTATTCCTAAACCAACTCCGAAGAAGAGAGGTGTTCTATTTCTCAGCCCCGAAGATATGCAAGAGGCAAAGAAGTCTATGAAATAAAAAGGTATTAAAGCTGAAGATGTTAAGAATTTACCTCCTATTGAAGAAATACACGGTCTTAATTTACCGCTTTTTGAAGAAGTATATGATCTCAATTCTTTATTCACTGAAGAACCTCCTGATCCCGATATCCCGACACAGGTAGTAAAGGTAAATTCTCTCTATAGATATGATAAAGCTGAAGTCCCTCCTACTAAAATTGCTAGTCAGTGCTTGGATGAGTTTGATAACTTTATGTTTAAGCAAGATGACTTTAATGCTTATTTTGGTAGACAATTAAAACAAGATGCTTATATGATTAAACGCGTGGGTGATTATATGGCTAATATTAGAGGTGAACTTAAACTTGTTAGCAAACATGCTTCTATGGTTACCACTCAAGTAGAACAAGTACTTAAAGCTCAAAAGGAAGTGCTTGATGAAATGAATAGTAAGAAAAATGACAATGCTGTTAGAGTAGCTACTAGAACTGGTACAATGACTTAGAAACCTTTGTATCCTGAAGGCCACCCTAAGAGAATCGAGCAAGATTCTCAGAGAAATAATATCGATGTACCTAGTTCTTCAAAAAAGAAGAAAAAGAAAAATGATAGGACTTTGCAAACTTCTAGTGAACCTATAGCTGAACCACCTGAGAATCCAAATGATATCTCTATGTCGGATGCTGAAACACAATCTGGTAATGAACATGAACCTAGTGAAAATGTTAATGATGATGTTCATGATGATGCTCAACCTAGTAATGATAATGATGCAGAAGTTGAACCTGCTATTGATCTTGATAACCCACAACCAAAGAATCAACGTTATGATAAAAGAGACTTGGTTGCTAGGAAACATGGTAAAGAAAGGGAACCATGGGTTCAGAAACCCATGCCTTTTCCTCCAAAACCATCCAAGAAAAAGGATGATGAGGATTTTGAGCGCTTTGCTAAAATGATCAGACCTATCTTTTTGCGTATGCGATTAACTGATGTGCTCAAAACAAATCCTTATGCTAAGTATATGGAGGATATCATTACTAATAAAAGAAAGATACCGGAAGCTGAAATTTCCACCATGCTTGCTAATTATACTTTTAAGGGTGGAATACCAAAGAAACTTGGAGATCCCGGAGTACCTACTATACCATGCTCCATTAAGAGAAATTATGTTAAAACTGCTTTATGTGATCTTGGAGCCGGTGTTAGTGTTATGCCTCTCTCTTTATATCGTAGACTTGACTTGAATAAGTTGACACCTACTGAAATATCGTTGCAAATGGCTGATAAATCAACTGCTATACATGTCGGTATTTGTGAGGATGTGCCTGTGGTGGTTGCAAACGTTACTATTTAACGGACTTTGTTATTCTTGATATTCCCGAGGATGATAGTATGTCTATTATTCTTGGAAGACCTTTCCTCAATACTGCAGGGGCTGTTATTGATTGCAACAAAAGGCAATGTCACTTTCCATGTTAATGGTAACAAGCATACGGTACACTTTCCGAGGAAACAACCTCAAGTTTATAGTATCAACTCTATTGAAAAAATTCCATCGATTATATTTGGAGGTTTTGAATTTCCTCTCCCTACTGTCAATAAGAAATATGATATACTTATTATTGGGGATGTCCATATCCCCGTTGAGGTAACATAGTGTTATTCGAAATTTCTCTGATTCCATGTTAATCGGAATGAGTTTGTTAACAAGACTTGATCAACCTTGTTAGTGGATTTTTTTTATGAACATGAGATGGATGAAACTAGAAGCACAACCTTCTGTACCCTCTTTATATTTTATGTTATTTAGTAGAAATAAAGTAAAATGGTATTTTTTCTGTCTGTTTCCTGATTTATCCGTACAATATAAAAATATCCCGAAAATAAAAGTCCTCAGAATGCCATGCCAATTTAATATGATTTTTTCGGGAATATTTGAGGATTTACTGTGCAAAAATTACCACGGGGGGGGGGGGGCTGCCACCTGGCCACGAGGGTGGAGGGCGCGCCCTACCCCCCTGGGTGCGCGCCCTGCCTCGTGGGCCCACGGTGGCCCTCCTCCACTTATCCCTGCACCCATCTTCTTCCTCTGCCTCACACAAACACGAAAAACCAACTCAAGCACAAGCTCCAGCCCCTATTGCTATGATTTTCGATCTCCTTGCTCAAAGCACCTCTAGCAAAACTGCTTTGGGAGATTATTCCTTGGTATGTGACTCCTCCATTGGTCCAATTAGTTTTTGTTCTAGTGCTCTATTCATTGCAAATTTATGCTGCATAGGTGACCATGTTCTTGAGCTTGCATGTCAAATTCATATGGTCCCAAGTAGTTCTAATGCTTGATTTATGCTCTAGGCACTTGTGGGAGTAGTTGATATCAATTTTATTGAAGTTGGTTCACTTTTATTTGAAGTTACTAAAAATTTCAGATTGTTTCAGAAATAATGAAGAGACTTTTGAGGGGCTCGTCGAGTCGAAGCTTGAAGGAAAAACAAAAGGAAGAAGAACAGAAGCCCAAATTTAATTTGCCTCGCACCGCGGAGGTCCGGCCGTGTGAATGGCCTTCCAATGACTTCTTGAGGAAAGCCAGGATTTATTAGGATTTCTATTTATTGATTGAGAATGCTGGCCTCACCGACTTCCTCCGCGACCAACGTCATCAATATCTCTTACTCACAAATACTTTTGTGCAAAACTTCTACTTTTTCCCTAAGAAATCACCTCCATCAGTAGAGTTTCATTTATATGACGTTGTTAAGGAGATGTCATTAGTTGAATTTTGCGAGGTTTGCAAAATACCCTTTGAGGGCACCTTGGATGAACCACACCGTAACGAAGTAGAAGCTTTTATTAACACTATCACGGTGGGAGAAACCAGGAAGGTTTCTGATGCAAAGATTACTAGCATACATTTTCCTGTTTTACGCTACTTTGCCTTATTTGCTAGTTGTTGCTTGATTGGTTGCGGAAACTGTGGAAACCTTAGTGTTCCTGATATTGTCATTTTGTTCCATGGTTTATACCGCAATAACTCTATTAATGTGGGTGGAATTGTTGCTAGACGGTTAAGTCTGAACCATACTAAGGGCCCCGTCTTTGGAAGCATTTATGCTTCACGCCTAGCTGGATATTTTGAAATACCTATTAGGCATGAGGAGAAAGAGGAAACATCGTTGCCCCGTGCTTATTTAGATTATAAGGGTATGCTAGTGCATGACTTTCTTGTTAAGAGTCATGAAGGGGAGCTCAAATATAAATTGTACTTTGATAAACATCACCCTGAGACTATTACTTTGCCTGCTCCCTCTTTGTTTAACTTGTCTGCAGGTCCTCACATTGTTCCGTGGGCGACCGTTCAAGCCTATCGAAATCCTGCACTAGCCCCGGAACCGGAGCCACGAGATGAGCCTCCACGATAGTCTGTTTATTCTTGGGATCCAGAGGTGGTTGCCAGCCTTTGGTAGTCAGAGTCTTCTTCATCGCAGTATGACCCCAGCTTCACCTATGGGTATCCGCCAGGTTATCCCTGGCAATAGACCAACTTAGGCCGAAAGCCTAAGCTTGGGGGAGTACGTATTTCCCACCAACATTACATTCATGTTCACACACACTCATTGCTAGATGTAGGTGCTCTTACTCTTTCACTGTAATATCCATGCTAGATTATTTCCTTTTTCCTGCCTTCTTCTTGTGTGTTTAATAAACCTTAAGAAAAACAAAAAAATAGTAGTAGATTATTTCTTTGTTGTAGTAATTTAAAAGGAAAACCCAAAAATATTTCCCGTTCTTCTTTTGCTTGTTAGGAGCTTTCCCGTGTAAATAGTTTGTATTTCCTTTCCTTTCTTTGGGGGTCAGTAGGAGAAGACCATGATTAAATTGTTGAAGTGGCTCTTATATGCATCATTGTTAATTTAACCGAGAGCCCATATTGCCTTGTCTTCTCATGTTTATTGAATGCTTGCAGATTTTAGCTTAGTACAATGCACGTTCACTCTTATTATTATTCACACCGTTCGGTCGTGCAAGTGAAAGGCAATTATGATGATATATGATGGATTGACTGAGATGGAAAAGCTGGTATGAACTCGACCTCTCTTGTTTTTGTAAATATGATGAGTCCATCGTTCTTGATTCAGCTTATTATGAATAAACATGTTGCAATGACAATTACAGATCATAGTTGCTCGTACCATGCTTGATTAGCTATGAGTTATAATGGTTTACCTTGCATGCCAATATGCTATTAAAATGGTTGTGATGTGGTATGATGGGGTGGTATCCTCCTTTGAATGATTTGAGTGACTTGACTTGGCACATGTTCACGCATGTAGTTGAAACAAATCAACATAGCCTTCACGATATTTATGTTCATGGTGGATTATATCCTACCCATGCTTGTATTCAATGTTTATTAATTCTAATGCATGTTCATGACTGTTGTCGCTCTCTAGTTAGTCGCTTCCCAGTCTTTTGCTAGCCTTCACTTGTACTAAGCGGGAATACTGCTTGTGCATTCAATCCCTTAAAACTCAAAGTTATTCCATATGAGTCCACTATACCTTCCTATATGCGGTATTTACCTGCCGTTCCAAGTAAATTTGTATGTGCCAAACTCTAAACCTTCAAATAATCGTTCTGTTTTGCATGCTTGAATAGCTCATATATCAACTAGGGTTGCCCTTATCTTCCGTGTTAGGCGGGTTATTATCAAGAGGAGTGGACTCCGTTCCTCATTCACGAGAAAATGGCTGGTCACCGGGATGCCCAGTCCCATGCTTTATGCAAACTAAATCAAAATAATTGCAAACAAAACTCCCCCTGGGACCCATTGAATGTTGGAGGCACTCGTTGTTTCGAGCAAGCCATGGATTGATGCTTGTGAAGGAGGGGGAGTATAAACTTTACCATTCTGTTTGGGAACCGCCTATAATTTGTTTAGCATGGAAGATATTGTCATCTCTTAGTTGTTATGTTGACAATGAAAGTATGCCGCTCAAAATATAATTTACCTCTATTTCAAAACCGAGCTCTGGCACCTCTACAAATCCCTGCTTCCCTCTGCGAAGGGCCTTTCTATTTACTTTTATGTTGAGTCATCACCCTCTTATTAAAAGCACTATCTGGAGAGCACAACTGTCATTTGCATTCATTACTGTTAATTTATATCGGGTATGACTATGATTGGATCTCTTTTACCATGAATTACAATGTCTAGTCAGTCCTTGATCTTTGAAGGTGCTCTGCATTTATGTTTTGCGGTCTCACAAAGGGCTAGCGAGATACCATCTTGTTATATCACATTATGATTGTTTTGAGAAAGTGTTGGCATTCGAGATTTATTATTATGGCTTGCTAGCTGATTATATTATTGATATGAGTAGACATGAGACCTAGGAGTTATTGCAAATGTGGTTAGTTATGATCTTTGCTGAAAACTTGAATGCTGGCTTGACATAGTTACAACAACAAGAGCAAACAGAGTTTGTAAAAGTTTTTCTTTTTCTCTTTCAGTTTGTCAACTGAATTGCTTGAGGACAAGCAAGGGTTTAAGCTTGGGGGAGTTGATACGTCTCCGTCGTATCTACTTTTCCAAACACTTTTGCCCTTGTTTTGGACTCTAACTTGTATGATTTGAATGGAACTAACTCGGAGTGACGCTGTTTTCAGCAGAATTGCCATGATGTTGTTTTTTTGTGCAAAAAATAAAAGTTCTCGGAATGACCTGAAACTCCACGGAATATCTTAGAATAAATAATAAAAAATCCTCGCCAAAGATGAAGACCAGGGGGTCCACACCCTGTCCATGAGGGTGGGGGGCGCCCCCCTCCTGGGCGCGCCCCCTAGAGACCCTCCGACGCCAACTCCAACTCCATATATTGGCTTTCGGGGAGAAAAAAAATCAGATAGAAGAAATCATCATGTTTTACGATACGGAGCTGCCGCCAAGCCCTAATATCTCTCGGGAGGGCTGATCTGGAGTCCGTTCGGGGCTCCAGAGAGGGGGATTCGTCGCCGTCGTCATCATCAACCATCCTCCATCACCAATTTCATGATGCTCACTGCCGTGCGTGAGTAATTCCATCGTAGGCTTGCTCGACGGTGATGGGTTGGATGAGATTTATCATGTAATCGAGTTAGCTTTGTTAGGGTTTGATCCCTAGTATCCACTATGTTCTGAGATTGATGTTGCTATGACTTTGCTATGCTTAATGATTGTCACTAGGGCCCGAGTGCAACGATTTTAGATCTGAACCTATTATGTTTTCATGAATATATGTGAGTTCTTGATCCTATCTTGCAAGTCTATAGACACCTACTATATGTTATGATCCGGCAACCCCGAAGTGACAATAATCGGGACCACTTCCGGTGATGACCATAGTTTGAGGAGTTCATGTATTCACTATGTGCTAATGCTTTGTTCTGGTTCTCTATTAAAAGGAGGCCTTAATATCCCTTAGTTTCCAATAGGACCCCACTGCCACGGGAGGGTAGGACAAAAGATGTCATGCAAGTTCTTTTCCATAAGCATGTATGACTATATTCAGAATACATGCCTACATTACATTGATGAATTGGATCTAGTTCTGTGTCACCCTATGTTATGACTGTTACATGACGAACCACATCCGACATAATTATCCATCACTAATCCGGTACCTATGAGTTTTCCATATACTGGTTCTCGCTTATTTACTTTTCCGTTGCTACTGTTACAATCACTACAAAAATACCAAAAACATTACTTTTGATGTCTTTACTTTTGTTACCGTTACCACCACTATCATATTACTTTGCTACTAAACACTTTGCTGCAGATACTAAGTTTCCAGGTGTGGTTGAATTGACAACTCAGCTGCTAATACTTGAGAATATTCTTTGGCTCCCCTTGTGTCGAATCAATAAATTTGGGTTGAATACTCTACCCTCAAAAACTGTTGCGATACCCTATACTTGTGGGTTATCACTGCACCAGGGCCTCCTGGGCCTCGCTGGAGGTCTCCGTCGCCGGGGAGGCGGTCCTGACCCGCGACTGGCAAACGTTTGCCCACATGCGCAGCCTGAGCCGGCGGTGCACCCTGCACTTTAAGTTCAACGGCGATGCCACCCTTTATGTGAGGGTGTTCGGGGAAGATGACCGCCGGGCTGGGTGCTGCCCCGAAGACGGCGACCGCGTTCGTGAGCCCAGCCCCGGCGTTGATCAGGACGAAGGCGGCGGCAGGCGCGCGGGCAGCGGTGCCCGGGGCCCGCCAAGCTTCAGTGACTCTCCTTCAGACGACAGCTCCTCCAGCGGTGGCCGCGACCAACCCCCGCGCCGTCGCGCCCGCCTGGGGGAAGGCAGCGGGTCGGTCCGCCGCCGCGCCCCGGTGAAGCGGGATATGGGATCCAGCTGAGCCCCGGAGGCAGTACGAGCCCTCGCCGTGAGTTAGTGCCGAGCAACTCGTGCCTATTTTGTTTTTCTTCCTTCCCTGCGCAAAAAAGAAGGTAGTCTGGGGCCCCATGGGGGCGTGTTGAACTGTTGCTGTTAATTATTGCACCGTTTCTGCTATTTCTGTGCTATGTTTTCGTGTCGCGCGCTTATGTGTGGAAATTACTTAGCTCGTGGAGGCTTGTCGTGGTCTTCGCCTCCCGAGGCCGGGGCCTCGCCGTGCGTTTCATGTCCTGCAAGGGTTAGTCGGTAGGGGTAGTTTCCAACCTTGGTAGCGGGGGTGACCAACCCAGGTCCCGTGCTCGCGTCGCGATGCTCGTGGGGCATGGACTAGGGGGAGTGCTCCCGTAGTGGACTCGGATAGGAAAGCTTCAAAATGACCAAGGCAGAAAACACTCGCGAGGGTGCCTGCGCACCTCCCTCGCGAGACTTGCGCGAGAGAAAGCGATGCAAGTGAGCGAAAAAGACAAAGGGTCACAAACTAGAGACAACAACAGCTCCAATAAAACTTCAAATAGGAACGAACAAGCCAACTGCAGAAAGCAAATGAAAAAGCCGCGTCCGGCACCTAATCTAGCCTTCGACGTCTTCTCACTAGCGCGGAGCTAAGTGCTGCCACTGGGCGTGGGCGGGAGCCTCCGAGGCCCGATGGCGGCACTCCGGAGACTCCGGGGCGTGTACAACCCCACTCATTATTACGTGAGAGTGTCACGGGCGGCGAGCTTCACAGGCATTAGCCTTCTTCACAGGCACCGGGCCTTTTTCGAAATGCGGCAGCTTCATAGGCATTCGCCTTCTTCACAGGCACCGGGCCTTTTCCAAAATGCGGCAGCTTCACAGGCATTCGCCTTCTTCATAGGCACCGGGCCTTTTCCAAAATGTGGCAGCTTCACAGGCATTCGCCTTCTTCACAGGCACCGGGCCTTTTCCAAAATGCGGCAACTTCACAGGCATTCGCCTTCTTCACAGGCACCGGGCCTTGCTCAGGGGTAGAACCTTCAGAGATGTTGAATGTTCCATGCATTCTGGACGGGTACCCCCTCCTGGGTCTCCAAGCGTGCGGAGCCGGGCCTGGAAACATGAACAACCTTGAATGGGCCCTCCCACATGGGAGAGAGCTTGTGCAGCCCCTCTCTGGAGAGAACCCGTCTGAGCACGAGGTCCCCTACCTCAAGAGTCCTGGGCGGATGTTACGATAGTGGTACCGCCGCAGCGCGTGTTGATACCTTGCCGCTCGCAGCGCGGCTTCTCGACAGCGTTCCTCCCCCAGCACGAGATTCGTCCCCGCATGGCACCCTGCTGCGCCTCGTCGAATGCCAGGACCCGTGCGGAACGACGTCTGACCTCGTGAGGGAGGATAGCCTCGGCTCCGTAGACGAGGAAGAACGGGGTCTCGCTGGTCGGCTTGGCCGTGGTCATGCGGATAGACCACAACACGAATTGGAGCTCGTCGTACCAGCCCCTGCCGCAGGCCTCCAGCTTCTTTTTGAAGGTCCTGGTTTTGAGGCCCCTCAGGACCTCCGCGTTGGCTCGCTCGGCCTGGCCGTTGCTCCGGGGGTGTGCCACTGAGGCGTAGCATATCTGCGTTCCAAGGTTAGCATAGTATGTTTTGAAGAGATTACTGGTGAACTGCGAACCATTGTCGGTGATGATGCGGTTAGGCACCCCAAATCGGCTCACGAGGCCCTTGATGAACTTGACTGCTGAGCCCGCGGGTATGGTGCGGACAGCTTCCACCTCAGCCCACTTGGTCAACTTGTCCACGGCGACGTAGAGGTAGCGATAGCCCCTGGCGCCCGAGGGAACGGGCCCAGAATGTCCAGCCCCCAAACTGCGAGCGACCACGAGAGGGGTATGGTCTGCAGTACCCCTGCCGGCTGGTGGATCTGCTTGGCGTGGAATTGGCAGGCCTCACAAGCCTTCACCAGCTCAATGGCATCGCTGAGTGCTGTGGGCCAGTAGAACCCGCTGCGGAATGCCTTGCCCACGAGGGTTCGCGAGGATGAGTGGTGCCCACAGTCTCCGCCGTGTATGTCCGCCAACAGCTCCTTCCCTTGCTCTCTAGGAATGCAACATAGGGACACGTCATTCGGTCACCTCTGATAGAGCTCCCCATGCTTGAGGCAGTAGGCCGTGGCCTGCCGCACCACATGCTCCGCATCCTCTTTCTTCTCCGGCAGGGTCCCTTGCGCCAAGTAGTTCTTGAGCTCTGCCATCCAACATCCTTCCTGAGGCTCCAACACCAGGAGCAGGCGTGCCCCTAAGGCCGGGCCACAGGCCGGGGCTCCCGAGGCGGGCGGCTGAGGAAGCTCCTCCCTAGGTTGAGTTGTGCTTGACAGCGACGGTGCTGCTGAGGGTTTGAAGAGTCGCTCCTTGAAGACGCCAGGTTCCTGGGGCAGCCGCCTAGATGCCCTCTTGGCGATGTCATCAACCTCTTGATTGGTGCCGCGAGGCACATGCTGCAACTCCAACCCCCAAAACTGTTTCTCCATCTTGCGGACCTCCGCGAGGTACGCTTCCATGTGCTCGTCCTTCGGCTCGTATACCTTGTTGGAGAAGTTGACGAGGAGTTGTGAGTCGCCCTTGATGGTGATTCGTTTTACCCCCAAGGCGACGGCTGCCTTCAAGCCCGCTATCAGGCCCTCGTACTCCGCTATGTTGTTGGAGACCTTCTCCCCGTGCTGAAAGCAGAGCTGCACGACATAGTAAAGCTTGTCCTGAGTGGGGGATATGAGCACTGCGCTAGCCCCCGCGCCCTGTCGTGAGAACGCTCCGTTGAAGTACATTACCCAACCGTCCGGCGCTTCACTCCCCGGGAAGAGCGACCCGTCCTCGTCCACTTTGAGCCCTGGCGCCTCTATCCATTCTGCCACGTAATTTGCGAGCGTGGCTCCCTTAATGACCCTGGTAGTGCTGAATTCTAGCTGGAATTCTTGCAGTTCGATGTTCCATTCGGTGACCCTCCCCGCTGAATTGGGGCTCCTGAGTACCCTTTCCAAGGGGTAGGCTGAGACGACCTTGATGGGATGGCCTTGAAAGTAGTGCCACAACTTGCGCGAGGCCAATAATAGTGCGAGGAGGAGCTTTTGGGGCATTGGGTATCGCGCCCTTGCGTCTCGCAGCATCGTACTGACGAAGTACACCGGGTGCTCAACGAGATTGAGGGTGCCGGTGCGACCCGCGTCCTCTGGAGGTTGAGGTGTCTCCTGAGGCGGCGTGCCCCTCAGTCCTTGGTCGCTTCAGGGGGCCTCCTCCGCTCCGGGTGCGTTCCCCTGATGAGGCTGATCCTTTTCTGCCGTGGTCGTGGTCCTTGCGAGGCCTTCCAGGCTTTGCTCTGCTTTGTCCGGGAATGCGGCTGCGGTTAAGGCCTGGCGCTCCTTTCTAACTGCCACCAGGGCTGCGCTAGCGGAGTAAGGGGTGGCTGCCAAGTAGAGCACTAGGGGCTCCCGAGGGCGCGGAGCCACCATTACCGCGGGGCTGGTAAGGTACCTCTTGAGGTCTTGGAATGCTTTGTCGGCCTCTTCAGTCCACTTGAAGGGGCCTTTCTTCTTCATCAGCTTGAAGAAGGGCAGCGCTCGCTCTCCCAGCTTGGAGATGAAACGTTCTAAAGCGGTTACACGCCCGGTGAGCTTCTGCATTTCCCTGAGGGTCTTCGGCGGGCTCATGTCTTCGACTGCCTTGACCTTCTCTGGGTTAGCCTCAATGCCCCTGTGGGATACGAGGAAGCCCAGGAGCTTGCTCGGGGGGACTCCAAACACACACTTCTCCGGGTTGAGCCGCAGGTCCACTTCGCTGAGGCTCGCGAATGTTTCTTCCAAGTCCTGTATCAGGGTTTTCGCCTCCCGAGACTTCACCACAATGTCATCGACGTAAGCTTCAGCGTTCCTCCCTAGCTTTCGTCCCAGTGCAATGTTGTAGGACCTTGAGAAGAAGTGTAAGTAAGTCTAGTGGGGGGGGTGATTAGACTACTTGACCAAATAAAAATTAAGCCTTTTCCTAATTTTAGTTTTTGGCAGATTTTAGAAATCTTAGCACAAGTCAAGCAATCTTCACACAATTCAAGCAAGCATGCAAAGGAGTATATGAGCAGCGGAAAGTAAAGCATGCAACTTGCAAGAATGTAAAGGGAAGGGTTTGGAGATTTCAAATGCAATTGGAGACACATATGTTTTTGTCGTGGTTCCGATAGGTGGTGCTATTGTACATCCACGTTGATGGAGACTTCAACCCACGAAGGGTAACAGTTGTGCGAGTCCACGGAGGGCTCCACCCAAGAAGGGTCCACGAAGAAGCAACCTTGTCTATCCCACCATGGTCGTCGCCCACGAAGGACTTGCCTCACTAGTGGTAGATCTTCACGAAGTAGGCGATCTCCTTGCCCTTACAAACTCCTTGGTTCAACTCCACAATCTTGTCAGAGGCTCCCAAGTGACACCTAGCCAATCTAGGAGACACCACTCTCCAAGAAGTAACAAATGGTGTGTTGATGATGAACTCCTTGCTCTTGTGCTTCAAATGATAGTCTCCCCAACACTCAACTCTCTCTCATAGGATTTGGATCTGGTGGAAAGAAAATTTGAGTGGAAAGCAACTTGTGGAAGGCTAGAGATCAAGATTCATATGGTAGGAATGGAATATCTTGGCCTCAACACATGAGTAGGTAGTTCTCTCTCAAAAATAGGATGCTGGAAGTGTAGGCTTGTTCTGATGGCTCTCTCTATGAATGAAGAGGAGGTGGAGGGGTATATATAGCCTCCACACAAAATCTAACCGTTACACACAATTTACCAATCTTGGTGGGACCGAATCAACAAACTCGGTCAGACCGATTCAGTAAACAATGTGACTGTTAGGATTTTCGGTGGGACCGAAATGCAACTCGGTAGGACCGATATGGTTAGGGTTAGGGCATAACGTAATCTCGGTGAGACCGATTACACAAACTCGGTGAGACTGATTTTGGTAATAAGCTAACCAGAGAGTTGGTCAGGCAAGCTCGGTGGGACCGATTACTCAAACTCGGTGGGATCGATTTTGGTAATAAGTTAACTAGAGAGTTTGCATTGTAATCTCAGTAATACCGATCAAACTCGGTAAGACCGATTTTGATAATGGACATACAGAGAGATTACAATCCCATCTCAGTGAGACCGAGATCCCTACCGGTGAGACCGATTTGCCTAGGGTTTGTGGCAGTGGCTATAACATCTGAACTCGGTGGCGCCGGATAGAAAGAATCGGTGGGGCCGAGTTTGACTTTAGGTTTAGGTCATATGTGTGGATGTGAGAAAGTAGTTGAGGGCTTTGGAGCATATCACTAAGCACTGTGGAGCAAGAAACTCATTAAGCAACACCTCATCCCTTCTTGATAGTATTGGCTTTTCCTATATATAGACTCAATGTGATCTTGGATCACTAAAATATAAAATGTAGAGTCTTGAGCTTGAAGCTTGAGCCAATCATTTGTCCTTAGCATCTAGAAGGTTTCCACATCCTTTAGTCCATGCCACTCCATTGTTGAACTTGTCTGAAATATACTAGATAAAAGTGTTAGTCCAACAAGAGATATGTTGACATTAATTACCAAAACCACCCAGGGAGCACTTGTGCTTTCAATCTCCGCCTTTTTGGTAATTGATGGCAACATACATCAAAGCTTTAGATAAAGATATAGAGAATAGTAAGCAAAGCTTTGGAAAGACATGTAACGAGCATAGGCTCCCCCTACATGTATGCAATCGTGTGAATATGGAATATAGAAGCATGTGAGAGCATAACCATGATAGAGTAAGCAATGTGTTACATGTATCTTGGCCATATGCATCAGAGTGAAGAATGTTAAAGAACAATACCTTCATGCTCATGAGTCCTTCTTGCAAACAGTATGTACATCAGCAAGAACTCCTCATACACATGATTGTGATGCATATACTTACCTTGTGGTCTTGAGTTGGCTTAGGATGGAATGAACCTGCGTAAACAAGGTTAGATAACACAGATACACCTACTAGCCAGAGCAAATAGAAGAAACCACAAGAATACCAAGACTGGGATGACATGTAAAGAGTGAGTACTAAGTACCACATTGGATTAGACATGTCCCCAAAGGTAAATATATGCAATGAAATTAAATGATTTCTTTCCCTTAGATGTCTTGCTCCCCCTGAATCTAGCATGGGATACTGGGAGAAGATAGGGAACAGAAAATCAGAGCTGAAAGGAACAAATGAATAGAGCTAATGCAAATAAGCACATATGAACATGTCTTTCCCCTCAAGAATACATGTGGCATCACTCCTCTTGAACACCAAGCATCTGGGATCCTTGAGAATTACTCTCTTATTGAGTATTCTCTCCCCCTATGGAAGTGATACTCTCTATGTGATAAGCTTTGATGTGATCTCTCTCTCCCCCTTTGACATCAATTTCCAAGAAGGGCCTTCTGGAATTTGTCGTGAATGGGTTTGATCCTCAAGTCACATCACAAAGCATTGATAAAAATGTGATGCTTGTAGAGGACAAGATTCATTGAGTGGAGGTGGATCAAAAGTAAAGATGAATAAGTGGCAAAATGTTTTTCCTGTAGTGAAATCGGTAGCACCGAGTGGTATGCTTCGGTTGCACCGAGAGGATTCAGTTGGGCCGGAAACAACAAATCGGTGAGACCGAGTTCATCGCAGAGAAAACACTTGTCACCTCAGCTCACTAGACTACTAAGATCTCACAATGATTTGCAAGGAATTAACTGAATGATATGCAATGAATTGGATGCAGGAAAATGCAGAACAGATAAAAAGAAAGAAATCTAGATGAAGTTTAAAAAAAAAGAGGAAACAAACATGCATGAGACAAATGCAAAAACACAGAAAGGAACACGAGAGAACTTCATCTAGAATTGATCGGCAACAAAGTCACCTATGTTAGAGTATATTGACTTAGGAGTCAAGTGAGATCACTTGATCATAGGTCATACTCATCGTTTAAGCTCAAAATGGGATTACCATTTTTCATTTAAGCATCTTGATGTATTCACATCTTGTCGAGTTGCTTTAGCTCATGTCTCAGAGTAAAGCTTCTCTAAGATGGAATAACATACCTCGGGTGGTGGTGTTGATCATGTAGTTGAACTTGTGTGGATTGCTCAAGGTTGATGTAGTTCATCAAGAGTTGGGAGCACCACTTGGAATTTTGAGTTCATCTTCCTACATGGGTTAGTTCTTGCAAGGAAGAGCACTTGTGTATCCAAAGTGACAATCATGAAGCTCAATAGTAATTTTGTCAAAGGATATGTTCGAATGGTTTCGTGCTTCCTTGTCTTCAACCACCATAGTGTAGAGACTTGGTGATGTAGAGATTGCTCAAGTTATGAGTGGGTTACAACCTCATGGAATTTGATTCAACCAAGTACCTACATGGATTAGATGACATGCAAGATGCAAATATATCCAAGACATATGATTTTCATCATAAGAGAAATATCAAGGATTAGTCATAAGCTCGTGTCTTGCATGTATCCAATGGAGTTTCTACTCCAAGTTTGAAGCATCAATGATGTTCAATTCTCCTCTTAACCTGCAAAACACTTTCTCATCAAGAGGTTTAGTGAAAATATCTGCTAATTGCTTTTCAGTGCGAACATGCTTAAGTTTAATGTCACCCTTAGCAACATGATCTCGAATGAAATGATGACAAACTTCAATATGCTTAGTTCGAGAATGTTGCACAAGATTATGAGCAATTTTGATAGCACTTTCATTGTCACAAAGTAATGGAACATGTTTCACATATATCCCATAATCTTTAAGAGTTTGGGTCATCCAAAGTAATTGAGCACAACATGAAACAACGGCAATGTATTCCGCTTCGGTGGTGGATAAGGATACCGAGTTTTGTTTCTTGGAAGACCAAGACACAAGAGATCTACCAAGAAATTGACAAGTACCCGAAGTGGACTTTATATCGACCTTGTCTCCGGTATAGTCCGAGTCAGACTAGCCAACAAGATTGAAAGAGGCCCTCTTAGGATACCAAATGCCAAAATTTGGTGTATGGATTAAGTATCTCACTATCCTTTTCACGGCCTTAAGATGACATTCTTTAGGAGCAGCTTGATATCTTGCACACATGCACACACTTAGCATAATATCGGGACGTGAAGCACATAGATATAACAATGAACCTATCATAGAGCGATAAACTTTTTGATCAACCGGTTCACCGTCTTTGGTCAAATCAAGATGTCCACTAGTAGGCATGGGTGTAGGCATGCCTTTGCATTCTTGCATATTGAACTTCTTGAATAAGTCCTTAGTGTACTTCGTTTGAGAGACAAAAGTACCTTCCTTAGTTTGCTTGATTTGCAACCCAAGAAAGAATTTGAGTTCACTCAACATTGACATCTCAAACTTCTTCGACATTAGCTTTCCAAACTTTTCACTAAAATGAGGGTTAGTTGATCCAAATATAATATCATCAACATAAATTTGGCATACAAATAATTCTCCATTAACCCTTTTAGTAAAAAGTGTAGAATCAGTTTTACCAATTTCAAATCCTTTTTCAAGAAGAAACTTAGTTAAGCATTTGTACCAAGCTCTAGGAGCTTGTTTAAGACCATAAAGAGCTTTGCGAAGTTTATAGACATGATTGGGTTTCTTAGGATTGATAAAGCCGGGAGGTTGTTTAACATAAACTTCCTCCTCTATTTCACCATTTAGAAAAGCACTTTTAATGTCCATTTGGTACAAGGTGATATCATGGTGATTAGCATAGGCAAGTAAGATGCGAATGGACTCAAGTCTAGCAACGGGAGCATAAGTCTCACCATAGTGCATACCTTCGACTTGTGTGTAGCCTTGGACAACGAGACGTGCTTTTTTGCGAATTACTTGTCCATCTTCATCTTGCTTGTTGAGAAACACCCATTTTGTACCGATGATGTTGTGGTTGTTGTCGGGCTTCTCAACCAATGTCCAAACTTGATTTCTCTCAAAGTTGTGTAGCTCTTCATGCATAGCATTTGTCCAATCCGGATCTTCCAATGCTTCTTCAACCTTCATAGGTTCAATGCTAGAGATGAATGAATAGTTTGCACAAAAGTTAGCTAAACGAGTTTTAGAGCGAGTGATTCTCCCGGTTTGAATATCATTGTAGATTTGCTCGACGGGATGGTCTTTAGCAATTCTTGCTCAAACTCGTGAAAGCTTTTGCTTGGGTCTTGGTTGAACATCTTCTTCATCTTGTTCTTCTTCTTCTTGGCCTTCTTCATTATTGATGTTGTCGTTCTCTTGTCGTGGTGGAGAAGGAGGTTGTTGACGTTCTTGATGTACTTCCTCATTTTCTTCATCTTGGTGTGTCCCACTTGTGGATGCTTCCGTATCAACTCTTGGTCCACCTTGTTGTGAAGTAGAAACTTCCACTTGGACTGACGAGGTACTCTCCTTCACCTCCGTTGGACAAACCTTGCCAATAGACAAGTCTTGGATTGCTTCCGAGGGGTCTTTGTCTCCTACATCAATTGGCAATTGCTCTACTTGCGAGCCATTAGATTCATCAAACTTCACATCTACCGTTTCTTCAACCTTTCGGGTGAAATTGTTGTAGACACGGTATGTGTGAGCGTTTGAGCCATAACCAAGTAGGAAACCTTCATGAGACTTAGGAGCAAATTTAGAACGACGATGCTTATCAAGAATGTAGCACTTTGAGCCGAATACTCGAAAGTATCCAACTTGGGGTTTGTTACCGGTGAGGAGCTCGTATGCCGTCTTGCCGAGTAGCTTGTGAAGATACAAGCGATTTGTTGCATGACAAGCTGTCTCAACCGCTTCTGCCCAAAAGTGCTTTGGCGTCTTGTACTCATCAAGCATCGTTCTCGCCATTTCGATGAGCGTCCGGTTCTTCCTCTCAACAACTCCATTTTGTTGAGATGTGTACGTAGCCGAGAACTCATGTGAAATCCCTTCTTCGTCAAGAAAGGTGTCCACATTTGTGTTCTTGAACTCCGTTCCGTTGTCGCTATGAACCTTCTTGATCTTCACTTCAAACTGATTTTGAGCCTTCCTGGTGAAGTTTTTGAAGATCTTTTGGACCTGCGATTTGTCATCAAGAAAGAACACCCACGTAAATCTTGAAAATTCATCAACTATAACTAGACCAAAAGAATTTCCACCGAGACTTTTGTAAGCGTTGGGACCAAAAAGATCCATGTGAAGTAGCTCAAGTGGCCTCCTTGTGGTCATGATGTTCTTCACGGGATGCCTTCCTCCAACCTGTTTACCTGCTTGACAAGCACTGCAAAGTCTATCCTTATCAAATATGACATCGTTAACACCAAGGATATGATTCCCTTTAATAAGCTTGTCAAGGTTTCTCATGCCAACGTGACCTAGTCGTCTATGCCATAACCATCCTTTAGAGGATTTAGCAATGAAGCAAGTTCTAGGTTGAGCCTTTTTAGAGAAATCAACAATGTAAAGATCACCTCTACGTATACCGGTAAAGACCATTTTATGATTGTCTCTCGAAACACTTGGCAATCTATTTCAGTAAATAGGACATTGAAACCAAAATCAGCAAGTCTAGATACTGAAAGTAAGTTGTAGCTAAGAGATTCAACGAGCATAACATTCTGAATTGAGCTATCATGTGAGATGGCCACCTTACCAAGGCCAACCACTTTACCCTTTGAGTTGTCACCGAAAGTGACATACTTTCGAGGACTATCATTTTCAGCAAGCTCACGAAACATGTCTTTATCTCCGGTCATGTGATTGGTACATCCACTGTCAAGGACCCATTCCTTTCCTCCTGCCATATATCCCCGAAGATTTGCCATAAGACCAAAGTGTCTCAATGCATCATCAAGATCAAAGTCATCATCATCATCATCCTCATCATAGTATCCATGTTCAACATCGTCATGTGGTGGATCAATTCCTAGTGAGAGTGATTCATTAGTATGAGTTTGACAATAATCTCCTCTATGAATTCTAGTAGCTTCAGAAATAATATCGCTGATAATTCTGACATTTCCTTATGCACGCATAAGATTTGTAAGTTCAAATAGACAATTACCAAACATAGGATCATTGGAATTCATCTTACTCAAGGCAATAGACTTATGAAGAATTTCCTCCAGATTTCTCAAGGAATAATTAGGAAATAGTTCCTCAAGAAATTTCCATATAGTGTAGGCACACTCAAGAGTAGGCAGATTTCTAATCAAGTTTCTAGGCAAGCCTCTAGTGATAAGATTAACAGTTCTAGCATTTCTAATCATGTTAATAGACTCATCAAGGGTAGGATGCATAGGATCAATATGAGGTGCACAAGGACTAGAAATGTACTTGTTCAAATGATATTGATTGAAAATTACAAGCATCTCATTTTTTCACTCATGAAAATACTCTCCATCAAGTATAGGCACTCTATGTCTAAGACTCCCCAAAGTAGACTCATCCATCTTCCTCCAATGGTGATTAAACCAAAGCAATGGGGACCAATGCTCTGATACCACTTGTAGGACCTTGAGAAGAAGTGTAAGTAAGTCTGGAGGGGGGGGGGGGTGATTAGACTACTTGACCAAATAAAAATTAAGCCTTTTCCCAATTTTAGTTTTTGGCAGATTTTAGCAATCTTAGCACAAGTCAAGCAATCTTCACACAATTCAAGCAAGCATGCAAAGGACTATATGAGTAGCGGAAAGTAAAGCATGCAACTTGCAAGAATGTAAAGGGAAGGGTTTGGAGATTTCAAACGCAATTGGAGACACAGATGTTTTTGTCGTGGTTCCGATAGGTGGTGCTATCGTACATCCACGTTGATGGAGACTTCAACCCACAAAGGGTAACGGTTGCGCAAGTCCACGGAGGGCTCCACCCAAGAAGGGTCCACGAAGAAGCAACCTTGTCTATCCCACCATGGCCGTCGCCCACGAAGGACTTGCCTCACTAGCGGTAGATCTTCACGAAGTAGGCGATCTCCTTGCCCTTACAAACTCCTTGGTTCAACTCCACAATCTTGTCAGAGGCTCCCAAGTGACACCTAGCCAATCTAGGAGACACCACTCTCCAAGAAGTAACAAATGGTGCGTTGATGATGAACTCCTTGCTCTTGTGCTTCAAATGATAGTCTCCCCAACACTCAACTCTCTCTCATAGGATTTGGATCTGGTGGAAAGAAGATTTGAGTGGAAAGCAACTTGGGGAAGGCTAGAGATCAAGATTCATATGGTAGGAATGGAATATCTTGGCCTTAACACATGAGTAGGTAGTTCTCTCTCAGAAATAGGATGCTGGAAGTGTAGGCTTGTTCTGATGGCTCTCTCTACGAATGAAGAGGAGGTGGAGGGGTATATATAGCCTCCACACAAAATCTAACAGTTACACACAAGTTACCAATCTCGGTGGGACCGAATCAACAAACTCAGTCAGACCGATTCAGTAAACAATGTGACCGTTAGGATTTTTGGTGGGACCGAAATGCAACTCGGTAGGACCGATATGGTTAGGGTTAGGGCATAACGCAATCTCGGTGAGACCGATTACACAAACTCGGTGAGACTGATTTTGGTAATAAGCTAACCAGAGAGTTGGTCAGGCAAACTCGGTGGGACCGATTACTCAAACTCGGTGGGACCAATTTTGGTAATAAGTTAACTAGAGAGTTTGCATTGTAATCTCGGTAGTACCAATCAAACTCGGTAAGACCGATTTTGATAATTGACATATAGAGAGATTACAATACCATCTCGGTGAGACCGAGATCCCTATCGGTGAGACCGAGATCCCTATCGGTGAGACCGATTTGCCTAGGGTTTGTGGCAGTGGCTATAACATCTGAACTCAGTGGCGCCAGATAGAAAGAATCGGTGGGGCCGAGTTTGACTTTAGGTTTAGGTCATATGTGTGGATGTGAGAAAGTAGTTGAGGGCTTTGGAGCATATCACTAAGAATTGTGGAGCAAGAAACTCATTAAGCAACACCTCATCCCTTCTTGATAGTATTGGCTTTTCCTATAGACTCAATGTGATCTTGGATCACTAAAATATAAAATGTAGTCTTCAGCTTGAAGCTTGAGCCAATCCTTTGTCCTTAACATCTAGAAGGGGTTCCACATCCTTTAGTCCATGCCACTCCATTGTTGAACTTGTCTAAAATATACTAGATAAAAGTGTTAGTCCAACAAGAGATATGTTGACATTAATTACCAAAACCACCCAGGGAGCACTTGTGCTTTCAGATGTGCATCAATCGCTGGAAGGTCGTGCCTGCATTGCGCAACCCAAACGACATGCAGGTATAGCAGTACACCCCACACGGGGTCAGGAAGGCCGTTTTCTCCACATCCTCCACCGCCATCTTGGTCTGATGATAGCCCGAGAAGGCATCCATGAAGCACAGTAGGTCACACTCAGCTATAGAGTCGACGATCTGGTCGATGCGAGGGAGCAGGAATGGATCCTGTGGGCATGCTTTGTTTAGGTTGGTGAAGTCGACACACATGCGTTCCTTTCCTCCCTTTTTGGCACGACAACAGGGTTGGCCAGCCAATCAGGGTAGCGGACCTCGCGAATGACCCCTGCTGCTTCTAACTTGCGGGTTTCTTGGACGATGAAGGCCTGCTTTTTAGTGGACTACCGCCTTGCCTTCTGCTTCACAAGGCGCATGTTGGGGCACACATTGAGATGATGCTCAATCACATCCCTCGGGACTCCCGCCAGCTGATTAGGCTCCCATGCAAACACCTTCGTGTTCGCGCGCAGGAACCTGACCAGGGCCTCCTCCTGTTCAGGCTCAAGGTTGGTGCCTATGGTGAAGGTAGCACCAGCGGGCTCGTCCTCGTCGACCGGTACCTGCTTGGTCTCCGCCTTGTCTTGGCTGAATAGCTGCTTCTTTTTGGCTGGTGCAGCCCCCTTGGGCTCGAGGACGACTGAGCTGGCAGGCTGCGCCACTGCGATAGCCCTGAAAGCAAGCTTGAGCGCTTGCAGTGCATCCCCGGTGTCTCCGAACACGGTAAGGATGCTGTTGCTCCCAAGCATCTTCATGAGGTTGTACGCCGGGTAAGTCGCAGCCATGAACCGGTCCAGGGCTGGGTAGCCGAGGATGGCGTTGTACGGGAGACCGATGGGGGCGATGTCGAAGTCGATCAGCTCCGTGCAGAAGTCATCGTAGGTGCCGAAGGTCACCGAGAGGCGGATCTGTCCCAGGGAGCCAGTGGAACCGCCTCCGACGCCCGAGAAGGGCCTCCTGGGCCGAAGCCGCTCTGGCGGCACGTGGAGGAGGCTGAAGGCCTCCGCCGAGAGCATGTCGAGGCCAACACCGCCATCGATGAGGGTCCTAGTGACGGCCACCTGGCAGATGGTGGGGGTGCATAGCATCGGGAGCGCGCCCGAGAATGCTGGGTTGGAGGGGTGATCATCCGAGCTGAAGGTCAGATCAGCCTTGGGCGACACCCAACCCGGGAGGGGGGGGGGTTTCTTGGCGCTTGGAGGCGGTGCCAATCTGGCGGGTGAACGGCTTGACGTGGCGGCTCGAGGGTGGTGCCTGTGAGCCGCCCAGGAGAGCCGCGACGACCGGGGGCACTGGTGTGGTGTAATGGGCAAGGAAAAGGTCGCGCAGTTCCTCCCAGGAGGTCACAGAAGCCGTCGGCAGGTGGAGCAGCCACATGCAAGCAACGTCGGCGAGGGCCATGGAAAACCAGTTGGCCATCATCCCGTCGTCGCCCCCCGCCTTGAGGACGGCTTCCTCGTACGCCAGCAGGAAAGCCAGTGGGTCCGTCGCGCCGTTGTAGCGCGGCGGCATCTCTGGCTTGAACTTGTGCGGCCACTGTACCTGCCGCAAGGCGGGGGCCAAGGCTCGGCGCCCCCTGGCCCCAGCACTGGCATCAGTCGTTGGAGTGTGCGGCGCGTTGTCCGCCATGTGGGCGATGCATGATGTCGGCGGAGAACGGGCCGACGGAAGGGAGAGTTTCGGCGCACCCCTACCTGGCGCGCTAAATGTCGGATTTTGGGTTCCGGCAGACCCTTAAGGTTCGAACTCTGGGGCGCGCGCGGAGATCACTGATACGTCTCCAACGTATCTACTTTTCCAAACACTTTTGCCCTTGTTTTGGACTCTAACTTGCATGATTTGAATGAAACTAACCCAGACTGACGCTGTTTTCAACAGAACTGCCATGATGTTGTTTTATGTGTAGAAAAGAAAAGTTCTCAGAATGTCCTGGAAATCCACGGAGGCACTTTTTGGAATTAATAAGAATTTTTGGCAAAAGAATTAATGCCAGGGGGCCCACAGCCTATCCACGAGACAGGGGGGCGCCCCCCCTAGGGCGCGGCCTCCTATCTCGTGGGCCCCCTGGACCTCCACAGACCTCAACTCCAACTCCATATATTCCGTCTCGGGGGAGAAAAAAATCAGAGAGAAAGTTTCATCGCGTTTTACGACATGGAGCTGCCGCCAAGCCCTAATCTCTCTCGGGAGGGCTGATCTGGAGTCCGTTCGGGGCTCCAGAGAGGGGGATTCATCGTCGTCGTCATCATCATCCATCCTCCATCACCAATTTCATGATGCTCACCGCCGTGCGTGAGTAATTCCATCGTAGGCTTGGTGGACGGTGATGGGTTGGATGAGATTTACCATGTAACCAAGTTAGTTTTGTTAGGGTTTGATCCCTAGTATCCACTATGTTCTGAGATTGATGTTGCTATGACTTTGCTATGCTTAATGCTTGTCACTAGGGCCCGAGTGCCATGATTTCAGATCTGAACCTATTATGTTTTCATGAATATATGTGTGTTCTTGATCCTATCTTGCAAGTCTATAGTCACCTATTATGTGTTATGATCTGACAACTCCGAAGTGATAATAATCGGGATACTTCTCGGTGATGACCGTAGTTTGAGGAGTTCATGTATTCACTATGTGTTAATGCTTTGGTCCGGTTCTCTATTAAAAGGAGGCCTTAATATCCCTTAGTTTCCACTAGGACCCCGCTGCCACGGGAGGGTAGGACAAAAGATGTCATACAAGTTCTTTTCCATAAGCACGTATGACTATTTATGGAATACATGCCTACATTACATTGATGAATTGGAGCTAGTTCTGTATTACCCTATGTTATAACTATTGCATGAGGAATCGCATCCGGCATAATTATCCATCACTGATCCATTGCCTATGAGCTTTTCGCATATTGTTCTTCGCTTATTTACTTTTCCGTTGCTACTGTTACAACTACTAAAAAAACCCAAAAACATTTATCTTTACTGTTGCTACTGTTACCATTATTATCATACTACTTTGCTACTAAATACTTTGCTGTAGATACTAAGTTATCTAGGTGTGGTTGAATTGACAACTCAACTGCTAATACTCAAGAATATTCTTTGGCTCCCCTTGTGTCGAATCAATAAATTTGGGTTGTACTTCACCCTCGAAAGCTGTTGCGATCCCCTACCCTTGTGGGTTATCAAGACTAATTTCTGGCGCCGTTGCCGGGGAGCATAGCTCTATTCTCTGAGTCACTTGGGATTTATATCTGTTGATCACTATGAAGAACTTGAAAGACGCTAAGACCAAGATTTTGCCCTCAACTACGAGGGGAGGTAAGGAACTGCCATCTAGCTCTGCACTAGATTCTCCTTCCGTTATTAGTAGGCTTGCGACACCTAAACCTGCTACTGCTATGAATTCTGATATGTCGCATGTTATTGATGATGCCACTTCTGCTATGCATGATGAAACTACTTCTGTGCGTGATACTACTTTGCCATTAGGTGAATTTCTAGATGAACAACTTGCTAGAGTTAGGGGGAATGAAAATATTGAAGAACCTATTATTGATGATAGTGATGATGAACGTTCCCCCAATGATTATGTATTACCTGTTGATTCCTAAGGGTTATGTTATGAATGAAGCAGCTGCTATGGAAATTCTTGCTTGCAATGATAGAAATGATCTTAAGAAATTATTAGCTAAATGGAAGCAGCAGTCTCTTAATGCTAGAATGAAACCCGAATCCTGCTTTTGCTACTTCACCTATCTGTGTTACTGATAAGGATTATGAATTCTCTGTTGATCCTGATATTATTACTTTAGTTGAATCTGATCCTTTTTATGGCCTTGAATCTGAAACTGTTGTGGCACATCTTACCAAGTTGAATGATATAGCCACCCTGTTTACTCATGATGAGAAGTCTCGCTATTTATATATCCTTAAGATATTTCCGTTCTCATTAAAGGGTGATGCTAAGACTTGGTATAATTCTCTTGCTCCTGGTTGTGTGCGTAGTCCCCAGGATATGATTTATTACTTCTCTGCTAAATATTTCCCTGCTCATAAGAAACAAGCTGCCTTGCGGGAAATATATAATTTTGTGCAAATCAAAGAAGAGAGTCTCCCACAAGCTTGGGGGAGGCTTCTCCGGTTACTTAATGCTTTGCCTGATCATCCTCTTAAGAAAAATGAAATACTTGATATCTTTTATAATGGACTAACCGATGCTTCCAAGGACTACTTGGATAGTTGTGCTGGTTGTGTTTTCAGGGAAAGAACAGTCGACGAAGCTGAAATATTATTGAATAATATGTTGACTAATGAAAATAATTGGACTCTTCCCGAGCCAGTTCCTGAAGTAATTCCTGAACCAATTGAGCCAACTCCTGAGCCTATTCCTAAACCCACTCCGAAGAAGAGAGGTGTTTTATTTCTCAGTCCTGAAGATATGCAAGAGGCAAAGAAATCAATGAAAGAAAAAGGTATTAAAGCTGAAGATGTTAAGAATTTACCACCTATTGAAGAAATACATGGTCTTAATTTACCGCCTGAAGAACCACATTGTCTTGATAACCCGACACAGGTAGTAAAGGTAAATTCTCTCTATAGATATGATAAAGTTGAAATACCCTCTACTAAATTTCATAGCCCTTGCTTAGATGAATTTGATGACTTTATGGCTAGACAAGAAAGTTTTAATGCTTATGTTGGTAGAGAGTTAAAGAATAATGCTTTCGAGATAGGACGCGTAGGTGATAATCTGGCTAGAGTTAAAGATGAACTTCACCGCGTTAGCAAATATGCTTCTATGGTTGCTACTCAAGCTGAGCAAGTACTCAAAGCTCAAAATGATTTGCTTGATGAATTGAATAATAAAAATGACTTTGCTGTTAGAGTGGCTACTAGAACTGGTAGAATGACTCAGGAACCTTTGTATCCTGAAGGCCACCCTAAGAGAATCGAGCAAGATTCTCAAAGAAATAATTTAGAGGCACCTAGTTCTTCTAAAAAGAAGAAAAAGAAAAATGATAGAACTTTGCATGCTTCTAGTGAACCTACTGTAGACACACCTGAGAATCCCAATGATATTTCTATTTCTGATGCTGAAACTCAATCAGGTGATGAACATGAACCTAGTGATAATGTTAATGATAATGTTCATGTTGATGCTCAACCTAGCAAAAACAATGATGTAGAGATTGAACCTGCTGTTGATCTTGATAACCCACAATCAAAGAATCAACGTTATGATAAGAGAGATTTTGTTGCTAGGAAGCACGGTAAAGAAAGAGAACCATGGGTTCAGAAACCCATGCCCTTTCCTCCTAAACCATCCAAGTCAAAGGATGATGAGGATTTTGAGCGCTTTGCTGAAATGATTAGACCTATTTTCTTACGTATGCGCTTAACTGATATGCTTAAAGTAAATCCTTATGCTAAGTATATGAAGGATATCATCACAAATAAAAGAAAGATACCGGAAGCTGAAATTTCCACCATGCTTGCTAATTACACTTTTAAGGGTGGAATACCAAAGAAACTTGGAGATCCGGGTGTTCCAACTATACCATGCTCCATTAAAAGAAATTATGTTAGAACTGCTTTATGTGATCTTGGAGCCGGTGTTAGTGTTATGCCTCTCTCTTTATATCGTAGACTTGAATTGAATAAGTTGACACCTACTGAAATATCTTTGCAAATGGCTGATAAATCAACTGCTATACCTGTCGGTATTTGTGAGGATGTGCCTGTTGTGGTTGCAAATGTCACTATCTTAACGGACTTTGTTATTCTTGATATTCCCGAGGACGATAGTATGTCTATTATCCTTGGTAGACCTTTTCTTAATACTGCAGGGGCTGTTATTGATTGCAACAAAGGCAATGTCACTTTTCATGTTAATGGTAATGAGCATACGGTACACTTTCCGAGGAAACAATCTCAAGTTCATAGCATCAATTCTATTGAAAAAGTTCCAACTATCATTTTTGGAGGTTTTGAATTTCCTCTCCCTACTGTCAAGAAAAAGTATGATATTCTTATTGTTGGGGATTTTCATATCCCCGTTGAGGTAACTTAGTGTTATTCGAAATTTCTCCGGTTCCGTGTTATTCGGAATGAGTTTGTTAACAAGACTTGATCAACCTTGTTAGGGGTTCATTTTGATGATCACGAGATGGATGAAACTAGAAGGCACAACCTTCTGTACCCTCTTTTTACTTTCTGTTATTTAGAATAAATAAAGCAAAAATAGTATTATCCGTCTGTTTTCTGAATTATCCGTGCATTAAAAAATAGACCGAAAATAAAAGTGCTCCAAATGCCCTGCAAATTTAGTATGATTTTTTTGGAATATTTGAGGATTTTAGGCACTGAAAACACTGCAGGAGGGGCAAGCACCAGGCCACGAGAGAGGAGGGCGGCCCCCCTGTAGGGCGCGCCCCCTGTCTCGTGGGCCCCTGGTGGCTCCCCTCCACTTATGCCAGCACCCACACACTTCACCTTCTACCCAAAAAATCCCCATCCAGCTCAAGCACGAGTTCTAGCTCGTTTTGCTGCGATTTTCGATCTCCTAGCTCAAAGCTCCATTCACAAAACTGCTTTGGGAGATTGTTGCTTGGTAGGTGACTCCTCCATTGGTCCAATTAGTTTTTGTTCTAGTGCTTTATTCATTGCAAATTTTTGCTGCTTAGGTGACCATGTTCTTGAGCTTGCATGTTAAATTTTTGAGGTCCCAAGCAATTCCAATGCATGATATGGGCTCTAGGCACTTGTAGGAGTAGTTGCTATCAATCTTGTTTAGTTTTATCACTTTTATTTTGAAGTTACTAAAATTTCAGAAATTTTCAGAAAATGTTGAGGCTTTTAAGGCTCTTCTAGCCAAAGCTCCAGGAAAAACAAGCCAAAGAGAAGGAAAAAGCCAAGTATAATCTTCCTCGCTTAGCGGAAGTACGGTCGTGTGAATGGCCATGCGGATTTCTTGAAAGAGCTGGAATTCATGAAGACTTTTATGCTTTAATCGAGACTGTAGGCCTCACCGGTTTCATCAATGACCGAATCGATCAGTATCTCTTACTTACCAATACTTTCGTACAAAACTTTTATTATTATCCTAAGAAATCACCGCCTGCAGTATCATTTCATTTATATGATGAATTCAAAGAAATGTCTTTACATCATTTTTGCGCGGTATGTAGGATACCTTATGAGGGAGAATTAGATGAACCCCATCGTGAAGATGTGGGTGGCTTTGTTAATACTATTGCTGTAGAGGAGCCAAAGAAGGGCTCCGAGGTGAAGGTCTCTAGCATACACTTTCTTGTTTTACGCTACTTTGCCATATTTGCTAGTAGATGCTTGATTGGTCGTGGAAATAGTGGAAATTTGGGCGTTCCAAATATTATTATTCTTCAACATGCTTTGCTGGGAGACAATACTTTTAATATGGGTGCCATCGTTGCTAAACGGCTAGCCCTGAATCGTACAAAAGGCCCCATATTTGGAGGTATCTATGCTGCACGTCTTGCTAGACATTTTCATATACCCATTAGGCACCATGAGGAAAAGGAGACAATATTGCCTCCTCACATTTTAGATTACAAGAGCATGGTAGCACACAAGTTTATTGTTGACAACGAAGATAGGATGCTCTTGTATAAACTTAGATTCAATAAGAAACACTTTGAGATTATTATTTTGCCTGCGCCTTTGTTGTTTGATTTGCTTGCAAAAAAATTCTCGTCACACCGGAGGCGGTGAACAATCATCGAGCTCAAGCTTTTACTCTAGAACCGGAACCTGAGTTGGACCCTTATCGTGCATCATCTGTCCAGTGGGATCCGGAGATAACCAGCCAGTGGTATCTTGATTACACCTCCCAGTACACCGGGGAGAGTAGCGGCGGTCCTTGGTATTAAACCAACTTAGGCCAAAAGCCTAAGCTTGGGGGAGTACGTATTTCTCACTGACTTTACATTCATGTTCACACACTAGTCGTCGGTGCTCACACTCTTTCATTGTATTATCCATGCTAGTTTAAAATTCTTTTTCTAGTTTTCTTCTTGTGTGTTTGATAAACCTTAAGAAAAAACCAAAAAATTAGTTAGTTTAATTCCCTTGCCTGTAGTAGAATTAAAATGAAAACCCAAAAAGATTTCTCGTTCTTCTTTTACTTGTTGGGAGCTTTCCCGTGAAAATAGTTTTATTTTCTTTTCTTTCCTTTGGGGGTCGAGAAGACCATATTGAAAATGCTTAGTGGCTCTTATATGCATGATTGTTTATTTAATTTAGGGCCCATATTACTTGTCTTCTCTCTTGAGTTGAATGCTTGCAGATTCCAGCTTAGTCCAATGCACGTGCACTCTTATTATTATGCACATCGTTCGGTCGTGCAAGTGAAAGGCAATGATGACGATATATGATGGACTTACTGGGATGAGAAAAGCTGGTATGAACTCGACCTCTCTTGTTTTTGTAAATATGATGAGTTCATCGTTCCTGAGTCAGCAATTATGAAGTAAACATATTTGCAATGACATTTAGAGATTATAGTTACTTGTGCCATGCTTGATTAGCTATGAGTTATAATGGTTTACCTTGCGTGCCAACATGCTATTAGAATGATTATGATGTGTTATGATGGGATGGTATCCTCCTTTGAATGAATTGAGTGACTCGACTTGGCACATGTTCACGCATGTAGTTGAATCAAATCAACATAGCCTTCACGATATTTATGTTCATGGTGGATTATATCCTACTCATGCTTGTACTCGGTGTGAATTAATTTTATTGCATGCTTACGACCATTGTCACTCTCTCAATTGGTCGCTTCCTAGTCTTTTGCTAGCCTTCACCTGTACTAAGCGGGAATATTGCTTGTGCATCCAAACTCCTTAAACCCCAAAGTTGCTCCATATGAGTCCACTATACCTACCTATATGCGGTATCTACCTGCCGTTCCAAGTAAATTTGTATGTGCCAAACTCCAAACCTTCAAATGAAATTCTGTTTTGTATGCTCGAGCAGCTCATGTTACAACTAGGGCTGCCTATATCTTCCATGCTAGGTGGGTTATTCTCAAGAGGAGTGGACTCCGCTCCTCATTCACGAGAAAGGGGCCGGTAACCGGGATGCCCAGTCCCATGATCCAAAAAGATCAAAGCAAATCAAAATAATTAAACAAAACTCCCCCAGGGCTGTTGTATGTTGGAGGCACTCGTTGTTTCGAGCAAGCCATGGATTGATGCTTGTTGGTGGTCGGGGGAGTATAAACCTTTACCATTCTGTTTGGGAACTGCCTATAATGCATGTAGTATGGAAGATACAGCCATCTCATAGTTGTTGCGTTGACAGCAAAAGTATACCGCTCAAAATGTTATTCAATCTCTATTTTAAAATCGAGCTCTGGCACCTCTACAAATCCCTGCTTCCCTCTCGAAGGGCCTATCTATTTACTTTTATGTACAGTCATCATCCTTCTTATTAGAAGCACCCGCTAGAGAGCACACTGTCATTTGCATTCATTATTACTGGTTTATATTGGGTATGACTTGACTGGATCTCTTTTACCATGAATTACAATGTTTAGTCAGTCCTTGATCTTTAAAGGTGCTCTGCATTTATGTTTTGCGGTCTCAGAAAGGGCTAGCGAGATACCATTTTGTTATATCATGTTATGATTATTTTGAGAAAGTGTTGTCATCCGAGTTTTATTATTATGGCTTGCTAGCTGATTATGCTATTGATATGAGTAATTGTGAGAGCTAAGTGTTATTGTGAATACGGTTAGTTCATAATATTTGCTGAAACTTGAATGTTGGCTTTTCATGTTTACAACAACAAGAGCAAATAAAGTTTGTAAAAGTTTTTCTTTATCACTTTCAGTTTATCAACTGAATTGCTTGAGGACAAGCAAAGGTTTAAGCTTGGGGGAGTTGATACGTCTCCAACGTATCTACTTTTCCAAACACTTTTGCCCTTGTTTTGGACTCTAACTTGCATGATTTGAATGAAACTAACCCGGACTGACGCTGTTTTCAGCAGAACTGCAATGATGTTGTTTTATGTGTAGAAAAGAAAAGTTCTCAGAATGTCCTGGAAATCCACGGAGGCACTTTTTGGAATTAATAAGAATTTTTGGCAAAAGAATTAATGCCAGGGGGCCCACAGCCTGTCCACGAGACAGGGGGCGCCCCCCCTAGGGCGCGGCCTCCTATCTCGTGGGCCCCCTGGACCTCCACAGACCTCAACTCCAACTCCATATATTCCATCTCGGGGGAGAAAAAAAATTAGAGAGAAAGTTTCATCGCGTTTTACGACATGGAGCCGCTGCCAAGCCCTAATCTCTCTCGGGAGGGCTGATCTGGAGTCCGTTCGGGGCTCCGGAGAGGGGGATTCGTCGCCGTCGTCATCATCAACCATCCTCCATCACCGATTTCATGATGCTCACCGCCGTGCATGAGTAATTCCATCGTAGGCTTGCTGGACGGTGATGGGTTGGATGAGATTTACCATGTAATCAAGTTAGTTTTGTTAGGGTTTGATCCCTAGTATCCACTATGTTCTGAGATTGATGTTGCTATGACTTTGCTATGCTTAATGCTTGTCACTAGGGCCCGAGTGCCATGATTTCAGATCTGAACCTATTATGTTTTCATGAATATATGTCTGTTCTTGATCCTAACTTGCAAGTCTATAGTCACCTATTATGTGTTATGATCCGACAACCCCGAAGTGACAATAATCGGGATACTTCTCGCTGATGACCGTAGTTTGAGGAGTTCATGTATTCACTATGTGTTAATGCTTTGGTCCGGTTCTCTATTAAACGGAGGCCTTAATATCCCTTAGTTTCCGTAAGGACCCCGCTGCAACGGGAGGGTAGGACAAAAGATGTCATACAAGTTCTTTTCCATAAGCACATATGACTATTTACGGAATACATGCCTACATTACATTGATGAATTGGAGCTAGTTCTGTATCACCCTATGTTATAACTATTGCATGAGGAATCGCATCAGGCATTATTATCCATCAATGATCCATTGCCTACGAGCTTTTCACATATTGTTCTTCGCTTATTTACTTTTCCGTTGCTACTGTTACAACTACTATAAAAACCCAAAAACATTTATCTTTACTGTTGCTACTGTTACCATTATTATCATACTACTTTGCTACTATATACTTTGCTGCAGATACTAAGTTATCCAGGTGTGGTTGAATTAACAACTCAACTGCTAATACTCAAGAATATTCTTTGGCTCCCCTTGTGTTGAATCAATAAATTTGGGTTGTACTTCACCCTCGAAAGCTGTTGCGATCCCCTACACTTGTGGGTTATCAATCACCCCCCTACCAGCTCATGCCTCGTCGCCTCGCAAAGGATCTAGGCTACACGAAGAACAACACAAGGGACGCAAGGTTTATACTGATTCAGGCCACCATTGTGGTGTAATACCCTACTCCAGTGTGTGGTGTATGGATTGCCTCAGGGGCTGATGATGAACAATACAAGGGAAGAACAACCTCGTGAGGGGAGGAGTTCTTGTGTTGGAGTGGTGGTTCTGGCTAGGGTTTGAATGGTCGATCTCCCCTCTCCCAGCCTTGAGAGCGGCTAATCCTATTTATAGAGCAAGGCCCTGGTCCTCTTCTCAAATATTGAGCGGGAAGGGCGCCAACAATTGGCCATTTTGAAGGGGAACATCTAGTACACTTATCTGACTAAAGTTGGTCCTCGCCTGCCAAAGGCTCTAACGATGACACCTTCTTGGGCTCCATGATGACCTCCATCATGCCGTTCTGCTGGTCTTGGTCTTGTTGCACCGAACGGTAACCTTTGCCTGATGCCTTGGCCTGTGCTTGACCCCTTTGCACCGAAGGGGAAACAAGGACACTGCCCAGGCCGGCGCCAGCCTGGCTTCGGTCGTCATGGCTTGCATCACGGGCACCTCGTGAGGTACCCCGCCTTGATCTCTCCGCCTCCTCGCGAGCCAGCCTGACGAGGCTGCGCCTGAGGAAGCTTCCTGTCATCCGCCCCGTGAGGCTTGGCCCCTCGCGAGGGTCTTGAGCTTGTGTTGACGAAGATGGGCCGTACTGGGCCACTCCTTGAGCCACGCTGCAGGCCGCAGGCAGGCAAGTCTGGGTACCCCCGTTCCCAGAACACCGATAGAAGCAGAACTGGGGTTATTACCCCAGGCACCTGTCGCAGGAGATACTCAACCTCTGCGAGCGGGTGTCGGAGATGAAGGCGCGGGAGAATCTCACCGGCACCAACCTCATCGCTGCCTTCATCATGCGCCGGGTTCTGCCGCTGCAGCGACGCAGCTGCCTCATCACTTAGATGACCGGTCTTTAGGATCCCAACGGCATGCCGGTAATGCGTCTGGGGGCGAACCAGGTCGTGCTCGGGTCAATGATATCTCCAAGGCCACGCTGCGAGATGACTGACAGTTTGGCAAGCCGCCGTACAGCCACGCGAACCCGACGCCCGCGGTGAGTCCCTGGTCTTCGTATTTTGCTGCTGCACATCTTCTTATTTGTCCCAATGCGACGCAGGAGGTACTTCTGAACGCCATCCGGCATCCTTACGCTCGGGCGCCATCGCAGGTGGTGCGGGCCAAGTCAGAGGAGCCCGCAGCCTGCGATGGAGGGGAGGAGGCGGCTGCCGACGTCGGCGCAGGGCGCCACGCGGGTAAGCTTTGTTTTCCATATTCCTTGAGTTTCCGAGCGTGACGCGGCACGGGAAATGCTGATGCGGGCCGTTGATGTAGTGGCGCTGGGCGGAGGAGCGGCGGTGTAGGCGATGTCGGGTCGTCGCGAGGGGCGCCGACGGCAAGCCGGCTGCACGGGAAGGACAACATCACGCCGCTGTCCCCGGCCATGAAACGTGCGGCGAACCCGACCGGGGGTGCGAGGCCGGCCGCCAAGAAGAGGCGCGACGACGTGGGCGCGAGCCGGCGTGGCCGGAGATGCCGGCGGGGACAGTGGTGGCGGCGACGGTCTCCGAGCCGTCGTCGGTGGGGGAGCGCAGCCAAGGACGTCGTGCGGAGGTGATGGACCTCGACCGGGAGCTCGTGATTGTTGGGGACGACACCCTACCGCGGGTTGACGCGGTTGAGCGGGCGGGGGTCGACGAAGGCGGCGGCGATGCCGGGAGGAGGCACCACATATGGCGCCACGGGGGACGCCCCGGGCGTCGGCGAGCGAGGCGCCGCTGGTGGTGGCGCCGCAGGCCACCCCGGCTGTCGAGCCGGCGGTGGCACTGGAGAGGGCGTCAGAGGAGACGCCGGTCACGGGGGGAGCGGCCAGCAGAGAGCACGCCCTGGTACGCAGGCCGGGTGGCGATGGCCCGCCGGGTTGCTGCCGGCACGGGGCGGGGCCGGTGAGGTCTTCGGGCCCCAGACCCAGGAGGAGGCGGCGATGGATGCCGTCAGCCGCCGTCTGCGAGGGCGGATGGACCGGATCCAGGCCTTCGCCCAGGCCGAGGTGGAGCAGACGCGAGAGCTGAAGTGCGTCGTGCTGGTATATTCTTTTCCTTGTCTTCTGTTTTTCCTCTTCTGTGGCTTCTTCTTTGTGGGGGTGCACTAGCGCACCCACTGGGTGTAGCCCCCGAGGTTTGGGCCAACTACATAGTAGTTGGGTCGAATCTTAAAATGTTGTCTTGTGTTGATCGTTGCCTTTTTGCAGCAACTGGATTCCTACCGGGTCAGCGCCTTCAACCGGCTCCTGGGCAAGTATCGGCAGCTCAAGGAGCAGCTCGCCACCAAGGAGGAGGAGCTCCGTGTCACCGCAGGTATTTTTCTTGTGCTCTTTTTTAGTGGGGGCGCGCTAGCGCACCCACTGGGTGTAGCCCCCGAGATTCGGGCCAACTGCATAGCAGTTGGGTCAAATCTTAAAACTGGGCCTTTGATTCTGAATCTTCTTCTCGTAGCCGAGGTGCTGTCTCAGAAGACCCGGCTGTTTCGGGCCGGCGTCCACTATGACCGGCTTGTCGCCGATGCCGGCCGGCTTGGAGCCGAGGTGGCGTAGGGGAAGGCGGAGGCGGAGGTAGCCCGATGGGCACTTGACGAAGCCAGCCGGCTGCAGGAGCAGCTGACGGGCGACAAGAGCCGTATTGAGGCCGAGGTGAAGCGCCTCAAGGCAGAAGCCGCCAAGGTTGTGGAGGTGCAGTGGGCCCTGGCCGAGGTGGACCAGCAACGCGACAAGCTGACCGACGACAAGGGCCATCTCCAGGCCGAGGTGGAGCGCCTGAAAGGGCTGATGGCCGCGACAGAGGAGGCCCGTCAAGGGGAGACCCGCCGCCGTTAGGTGTCCGAGAAGGCGACCAAGGACAAGGACGCCGAGCTGAAGGCGGCCCTTGCCAAGGTGGCCGTCTTGGAGAAGATGCTCCAGGAGCGTGACCGCCTCATTGCTCGGGAGCGGTGCGGTACTTTGCTTGAAGCACAGCACCTGGAAGAGTCCTTCTCCATTAAGTGCTATTCTTGAGTTCTGCCTGGTTGGGATCCCGACTTCTTGTCCCTGGTGACTGTTTCTCACTTGCTTTGCTTCCTGGCAGGGGCCTTCCCGGAGACGCGCCAGCTGGCAGAGGAAGCCGTCCGCTTTCAGCGCGACCCACTGGGGGTCGTTGGCTTCGGGACCGACCCACACGTGGCTTGGACTTTCCCGGAGATCATGACCGCCGCCGAGGCTCTTCTGCAAGTCTTGGGCGAGCAGATGGGGCGGCTCTCTCAGGCCGGCATGGCGATGACGGCGGCCCTGTGGCCGGGCTCTGTCACGCCGAACAGCTTCACGCGGATGGCGCGGTGGTTGGAGATGGGGCCGAACCGGCTCCATGAGTGGCACGTTTTCGCTGCTCGTGCTGGGGCCAAGATGGCACTCAGGTTTGTGGTGTCCTGGCACCTGGACCTGCAGCTGGATGCGTTAATGGGCCAGCGGGCCGGCTCGGAGGACCTGCTGCAGGCGCAGGCCGGGCGGCGCTGCCCGAGCCAGCTATATCGCTGGGTTCGCTTTCTAAGATGAGTTCCACCCGGAGCGGGCGGAAGATGGCGGAGTCATGGCTGGTGACGACTATGGCCTGTTTCTACACGACCCGGAGGGTAGCTCCAAGGAGACAGATGTCTACCGCGATGGGGGTGCCAAGGAGGAAGACACCGGCACTTCGGCAGACTCGGAGGCTGCTGAGGGGGAGCCATCAGCTGTGCGACCCGGTGTTGGAGATGCCTGAGGCTGTTCTATCATATCTTAGCGAAAATTTCTGTTAGGTAGCAGGTCCACCCACCCACTGGGGGTTTTCGGGTGTAATGAACTCTCGCCTTGGGCCTGTCCTTTAAGATTTGTGATGTGTATATTTGGTGGATGCATGTGCTTTTGCTTTTCGCTTTTTGAGCTATTTTCTTGCGACCTTCCTCTCTCGAACCTCCCCCCGCGAGTCTGATGGCCGAGGTTCCGGTCCGTGTCAAGGAGATCGGTCTTTGAGAGGAGCGCACGGTGCTTAGGCTTTCAAAATGTTGAGCGCGAGCGAAACACCCATTAGGTCGGCTGGCGGCAATCCAGCGAAGCCAGTTGGCGGTGACCCGGTCGTGCGGCCACTTAAAGTGACGGGCTGGGTTGGGCGATCCGGCGACCCTTGACTTAGTGTTTGAGGCGTGCTGGTGCTCTGGCCCGTTGTGCTTGCCAGCCGACAGCCGAAGCCGGTTCTATGGCCTAGGGCGAAGTGGGGGGGGGGGCGCGGCATCCCTAACGCATCAGAAATCACCAAGGAAGGCGGGGGGTGGCGACCAAGCCGGCCAGCCCCCGAGCCCCCGGGTCGAGCGAATCGGACCGGTGGTCGGGTTTAAGAGCAAAGTGATGTGCAAATGTAGGAGGCACAATAACTTGGTCGAAAAAGGGCAGCTCCCGAGCATCGTTCGGGGACTCCATAGTTTCATACAATTTACAAAAGGCAGCGATACATACATGCATACAGCTAACTGCAAAACGGGCGGAGGAGTTCTGTGTTCCACGGCCGGGTTGTTTCTTCACCGGTGGTGTCTCTCTTGCGGGCGTCGATGAGGTAGTAGGCATTGCGATCGCACAAGGCCTTGCTGACGATAAATGGGCCCTCCCATGGAGGGGACAACTTGTGCTGGCTAGCTTGCTCTTGGACGAGTCGGAGGACAAGGTCTCCCTCGCAGAATGTGAGGGGCTTGATCTTCTTGCTGTGGTACTGCCTCAGGCCTTGCTGGTAGATGGCTGAACGGCTGAGCGCCAGGAGGCACGCTTCTTCGAGTAGGTCGACGCCATCTTCCCGGGCTTCCTTGGCTTCGGCTTCTGTGTACATTGACACGCGGCGAGTCAAACTTGACATCGGTCGGGATGACGGCTTCAGCTCCATAAACAAGGAATAACAGGGTAAACCCAGTCGACCGGTTTGGCGTGGTGCGGAGACTCCAGAGGACGGCCGACAACTCATCGAGCCAGCTGCCGGGTGAGCGGATGAGCGGCTCGACGAGCCGCGGCCTGATGCCGGATAGGATGAGGCCGTTGGCCCGTTCGACCTGCCCATTGGACTGCGGGTGCACAATGACAGCCAGGTCGAGGCGGATGCCGGAGACGGAGCAGTATTGCGTGAGCACGCCCTTGGCGAAGTTGGTGCCGTTGTCAGTGATGATGTTGTTTGGCATGCCGTAGCGTACCGTGATGTCTTTGATGAACCGGACGACTGTCGACCCGTCCAGCTTCTTGATTGGTCGTGCTTCGATCCACTTGGTGAACTTGTCCACTGCCACCAGCAAATGCGTCATGCCGCCTCGGGCGGTTTTGAAGGGCCCCACCATGTCGAGTCCCCAGACAGCGAAGGGCCAGGCGATCAGGATGGTCCGGAGTGCTGACGCCAGCTGGTAGTTGCACTTGCTGAAGTGTTGGCATCTCTCACACTTGAGGACGAGTGACTCGCTGTCTTGGAGAGCCGTAGGCCAGTAAAAACCATGTCAGAAAGTCTTGGCCACCAGGGACCGCGAGGCGGCGTGGTGCCCGCACTCGCCCTGGTGTACGTCGAGGAGGATCTCAATGCCTTGGTCCTGCTGGACGCAGCGCTGGAACACGCTGGTGGAGCTGCGCTTGACGAGCTTGTTGTTGATGATGCTGTAGGCGGACGCTCGATGCTGCACTTGTCGGGCTTCAGTCTCGTCCATGGGGAGGACCCTGTTTTCCACAAACTCCGAGATGGGCAGCGCCCATGATGGGGCCGTCACCACGGCGAAGACGGCCACCAGGGCGGGTTCCGGGGCGGCAGCCCCCGAGCCAGGTTGAGCAGCCCCCGGGTCGGGGATGGTGGCGGTCGGGTCGAGGGTGACGGTGGCCGGGTTGACGGCTTCGGCCCCCGGGCCGGGTTCAGCAGTCCTCGGGCTGGGTTTGGCAGTCCCTGGGCCGGGTTCGGAAGTCCCCGGGCCGGGTTGTCCGAAACATAGATGGACTCGGAGTCCGGAGACGGCTTGACGGATGGCTTGTGCAGGTGCTTGAGGGAGATGCCCGACGGGATGGTCTACTGGGACGAGGCGATCTTGGCGAGCGTGTCAGCCACCTCATTTTCCATGCGCGAGACATGGAGGAACTCGCAGCCCATGAAGAATCCGGACAACTTCTGGACGAGGAAGCGGTAGCTTGCCATGTTGGGGTCGCGGGCGTCCTACTCGCCGGAGCACCACTGCACCACCAGATCCGAGTCACCATAGCACAGGATGCGCCGGATGTGGAGTTCCTTGGCAAGCCGGAGGCCATGCACAAGGGCTTCGTACTCGGCGACGTTGTTGGAGGCGGCGAAGTGGATCTGGAGTGCGTAGCAAAGTTGGTCACCCTTCAGGGAAGACAACACAATGTTGTCCCCTAGGCCGAGACACATCTTGGAGCCATCGAAGTGCATGCGCCAGTGCGTTGAGTCCGGCGGCAGCAACATTACTGGGTCTCGGTCCAGTCGACGAGGAAGTCGGCCAGGGCTTGGGACTTGATCATGGTGCGGGGCTCGTAGAGGATGGTGTGGCCGGCTATCTCGAGCGCCCACTTGGCGACCCGGCCAGAGGCGTCCCGGCACCCGATGATCTCGCCGAGGGGGGCCGTGCTGATCACGGTGACAATATGCTCTTAGAAGTACTGCTTCAATTTCTTGGCGGTGAAGTACACGCCGTAACACATCTTATGGTAGTGCGGGTAGTTCTGCTTGGAGGCAGAGAGCACCTCGCTCAGGTAGTAGACTGGGTGCTGGACGGCTTGGACCTTGCCCTTCTCTGGTGGCTCGACCACCATCATCGTGTTGACCGACCATGAGGTCGCGACAATGTAGAGCAACAACGTCTCCTTCTCGGCCGGCGTGGCCAGGACTGGTGCGGTGGAGAGCGGAAAACCTTGTCTACCTAGTTGTTCCATTCGAACGGTGTTGTCTTCTTCATTAGCTGATACAGGGGCAAGACCCATTAGCCCAGCCGGCTGAGAAACCGGCTGACCAAGGCCAAGCAGCTGGTAAACTTCTAGACATCGTGCAAGTGAGCTGGCTTGCGCATGCGCTAGATGGCCATGATCTTCTCCGGCTTCGCCTCAATGCCGCGCTCTGAGACGAGGAAGCCGAGTAGTTTTCCGGCTGGGACACCGAAAATGCACTTCTTCGGGTTGAGCTTGACTTTGTATTCGCCCAGGTTGGCGATTGTTTCCTTCAGGTCTTCGAGGAGCGTGAGCTGCTGCTTGGTCTTCACCACGATGTCGTCCACGTAAACGTGGATGTTGCAGCCGAGTTGTGGCAACAAGCATTTCTGCATGCAGCGCTAGAAGGTGGCACCGACATTCTTCAGGCCGAATGACATGGTGATGTAGCAATACGCCCCAAAGGGCGTGATGAAGGACGTCTTCAGGGCGTCGGCCGGGTTTAGCTTTATCCAGTGATAGCCGGAGTAAGCATCCAGGAAGGACAAGATCTCGCACCCGTCGGTCGAGTCGATGACTTGGTCGCTCCACGGGAGGGCGAACGGATCCTTGGGACAGGCCTTGTTTAGGCTAGTGTAGTCGATGCACATGCACCAGGTGTTGTTCTTTTTCAGGATGGGGACTGGGTTGGCCAGCCACTCGGGGTGGAACACTTGATGAAGTCGGTCGCCAAAAGCTTGGCGACCTCTTCACCGATGGTTCTTGTCTTCTCTTTAGAGAACCGTCGTAGGGGTTGGTGGACAGGCTTGGCGTCCTTGCGGACATGGAGTTTGTGCTCGGCGTACTCCCTCGGGATACCCGGCATGTCCTTTGGGGTCCATGGAAAAATATCCCGATTCTCACGGAAGAAGTCAACGAGCTTGCCTTCCTATTTGCTATCAAGGCGGGCACCTACGACAACGTACTTGCTGTAGCTGGGGTCTTCCAGGTTCAGCTTCACTTTCTTGGTCTCCTTGGAGGGCTTGAAGGCGGCCTCGTCAGTCGGCTCCTCGGCCGGGATCGGCGCAATTGATGTCTCGTTGGCCAGGGCGACAATCCGGTCGAGTTGGCACCGCTCCTCGGCTATGACCAGCGACTCGGCTAGCTTGGCGTCGTCCCGGGCGTACTCTATGGACTTGTGGTAGTCGTCGGTGATGGTGATGAGTCCCTTCGGACCCGGCAGCTTCATCTTTAGGTAAGCGTAGTGGGGGACCGCCATGAACTTGGCGAGTGCGGGCCGGCCCAGCAGTGCGTGGTACGCGCTGGATAGGCCCACCACCTCGAACCAGATTGGCTCGCACCGGAAGTGGTTGTTGTCGCCGAAGAGGACGTCGAGCTGGACTCGGCCAATCGGAGAGCAGGAGAGGTCGGGAACGATGTCGTGGAAGATCGTCCAGGTCGGCTCCAGGTCTTTAGCCTTGAGGCCGAGCTTGGTCATGGTGTCGCGGTAGAGGATGTTGATGCTGCTGCCGTCGTTGATGAGGACTCGGGAGAACTTGCATGTGCGCCGAGGTGCGACGATGGTGGGGTTGAGGACGGGGGCGTAGCCACCCGGGTTTGGCATGACAGCCAGGTGGTCTTCCCGGGTCCATGTGACTGGGCGATCCGGCCAGTGCATGTACTCCGACTTGGTCGGGAGGACGGTGTTCACCTCCTGCCAAAGGAGACGCTCGCTGCGCTTGTCGTCGCCAAGGCTGGTAAAGACGATGTAGGCCGCGTTATGATCCCGGTAGACGTTGTTGTGCATCGCGCCGCCATCTGGGGGCGGTGGAGGAGGTGGAGGCGGCTGACTCACTCCCGGAGCCGGAGCCAGAGGAGGCGGGACATCACCCTTCATTATGCGCTTGGTGATGGCGTACTACCGAAGCGTGTGCGTGGATGGCCATGCGCCGCTGTGGTGCTTGCAGGGGGCGTCGAACATCTCTTCGAAGCTCATGGCGGGTTGCCACGCCATCTTGCCGGTCTATCGGCGCTTGGCTGCCGGGTCGGTCATAGGTGCCTGCTCGGTGACCGCAACAAGCCAGTTGTCGTAATGCTGAGCTGGCTGGTCGGCCTTGCGCTTGTTGTTCTGCTGGTTGTGCTACTGTCGGCTGCCTTCGCCGTTCGGCTTCGGAGGGGGAACCGACTTTGCTTTGCCGGCTTCATCCAGCGCCACCTGGATCTTCATGGCGGAGTCGGCATTGGCGTACTTGTCCGCCATCACCATGAGCAAGACCATGGTGGCCGGCTCGGAGCGTAAGAGCTTGTGCATAAGGAGGGTGCCATACCGACACCCGTTGACGAAATACTGGATTGCTTAGACTTCATGGACGCCCTCGCAGCTATTCCGGAGCTTGGTCCAGCGTGCGAGGTACTGGTGGTCGGTTTCCGCCGGCCCCTGCATGCACATGGCGAGTTGGCTGGGGCGGCCGGGTCGCCGGTAGGTCCCCGTGAAGTTGCGGATGAAAGCCTGCTCGAAGTCGACCCACGTGTTGACGCTGCCCACCGACAGGCTGTTCAACCAGGTGCAGGCCGACCCTTGGAGCATGAGCGACGCATAGTGCATGGCGAGTCAGTGGTTGCCGCCTGCGATGCTGATGGCGGTGGTGTAGTCGGTGAGCCAGTCCTCTGGCTTCACGGTTCCGTTGTACTTGGGGGTGTCGCGGGGGAGCGTGAACCCTTTGGAAAAGGGCTTGTCCCGGATGCGTGGAATGAAACACGCCGGCCCGACGGCGCCGCTCTCCTCCACCTCAAGGGAGAAAGCGAGCCGGTCGAGCTGGTGGCGAGCGTCGGCATCGTCGATGGCGCGTGCGCCGAGTTGGCTGGCGACCAGGCCGCGTGGGGCCGGGTCGGTTGAAGCCGAACGCCGGCCGGGTTGGTCATGTCCGTGCCGGTTTTCCAGGGTCGGCTCATCGCCTAAGCCGCTGATGGTCGTTGGGGTGGGGTCGCGCAGGGTCTGGGTGTGGCCGGAGTGCGCCTGGCCGGGTGGTGAGGATGTCGTGTGCTCATGATCGCTGGGTTTGCCAGAACAGGCGGAGCCGGATCCCGCCGGCTTGGCGGGTTGGTTGGGGTGGTCTTGCTATGCATTGGCCCTGTCGAGGAGGTCGTTCACCCGCTTCAGGCGATCCCTCAGCTCCTCGCCCGCGAGCTGATCTAGGCCGACTGCGGCCGCCTGGACAGCGCGCATGTTCTTCGCGGGAGTCTCATAGATGGGCGGGATGGCACCGAAGGCGCGGCCGATCGCACCACCCCGGGCTCGCACGTCGGCGACCCGGCTTGGCTCGTCCGCGACAGACATGAAGCCTTAGGCGGCGTTGCACTCCAGCTGAGCGGAATCCAGGCAACGCTGCGTGGCGGTGAGCGTCTCGGTCAGGTCCAGCAGGCGCTGGGGTCCTCCTTGAGCCGAGCCCGGGCCTCGACGATGTTGGTGGCGTCGATGTCAGTGCCGATGGGAACACGAAGTCTCTTCATCATGGCATGCAATGGGTTGGGGCAGGCGGCCCGACCCAATGCGGCCTTGGCTTCGGCGGCCTTCCTCGTCACGCTCGACGACGAAGAGGCGTCGGTGCCGGTGACAAAGACCTCCATGTGGACATCCATTGCCCCGGCGGGAGCCCTGCCGCCGAGGGAGAGAGGGGAATTGGAAAAGTCAAGTACCTTGCTGGGGTACTCGTCGGCCACAGGCGCATTGGAGATGCGTAGTGCGGCAAAGGAGGCGGCGAGTGCGTCGATGATGTCATCCGCCAGCATGAAGGGCTCGTCGAAGTTGGAGAGGAGCCCCGTCTGAAGCATGCTCCCGGCCAGGACCTCGAGCTGCCCCACGGTGGGCGCCAACTATTGTGGTGGACACACGACAGATGCCAAGGGATGGCTAAAGAGAGGAGGAGGCTCGAGGGCACTGGTGGGCTCCAGAGGCGAGGTCGGCATGAGCGAGCGCAGGACGCAAGACATACCCAGATTCGGGGCTCTCCGGAGAGATAACACCCCTAGTCCTGTCGAGTGTGGTTGATATGCAACAGTATAGAGTTGCTCCTAGAGCTGTTTGGAGGAAGAAGGAAGGCTAGCCTGGGCTCAAGCTGCTCCTTCTTGCTACGTCTTGAGCTAGCGTTGGTTTTCCCCGAAGAGGAGAGGGTGATGCAGCAAGTGTAGCATAAGTATTTCCCTCAATTTTGAGAACCAAGGTATAAATCCAGTAGGAGGCTCTTCAAAAGTCCCACGCACCTACACAAACAAACTGAGAACTCGCAACCAATGCAATAAAGGGGTTGTCAATCCCTTCACGGCCACTTGCAAAAGTGAGATCTGATAGAGATAGTATGATATTTTTGGTATTTTATAATATAGATGCAAAAAGTAAAGATGCAAATAAAAGTAGATTGAAAGCAAATATGATAGGAGATAGACCCGGGGGCCATAGGTTTCACTAGAGGCTTCTCTCGAAATAGCATAAGTATTATGGTGGGTGACAAATTACTGTCGAGCAATTGATAGAAAAGCGCATAGTTATGAGATTATCTAGGCATGATCATGTATATAGGCATCATATCCATAACAAGTAGACCGACTCCTGCCTACATCTACTACTATTACTCCACACATCGACCGACTCCTGCCTGCATCTAGAGTATTAAGTTCATAAGAACAGAGTAACGCATTAAGCAAGATGACATGATGTAGAGGGATAAACTCATGTAATATGATATAAACCCCATCTTGTTATCCTCGATGGCAACAATACAATACGTGTCTTGCAACCCTTTCTGTCACTGGGTAAGAACACCGCAAGATTGAACCCAAAGCTAAGCACTTCTCCCATGGCAAGAAAGACCAATCTAGTAGGCCAAACCAAACTCATAATTCGAAGAGACTTGCAAAGATAACTCAATCATACATAAAAGAATTCAGAGAAAATTCAAATATTATTCATAGATAAACTTGATCATAAACCCATAATTCATCAGATCTCGACAAACACACCACAAAAAGAGATTACATCGAATAGATCTCCACAAGAGAGGGGGAGAACATTGTATTGAGATCCAAAAAGAGAGAAGAAGCCATCTAGCTAATAACTATGGACCCCTAGGTCTATGGTAAACTACTCACAACTCATCGGAGGGGCAAGGGTGTTGATGTAGAGGCCCTCCGTGGTCGATCCCCCCTCGGGCAGAGTACCGGCGAAGGCTCCAAGATGGGATCTCGCGGATAAAGGAGGTTACAGCGGTGAAAATTGTGTTTCGTGGTGCTCCTGGATGTTTTCGGGGTCCGTAGGTATATATAGGAGGAAGAAGTATGTCGGTGGACACTCGAGGGGCCCACGAGACAGGGGGCGGACCCTACAGGGGGGCGGCCCCCTATCTCGTGGGGTCCTCAGGAGCTTCTTGACTTGCACTCCAAGCTCTCCGGATCACGTTCGTTCCAAAAATCACTCTCCTGAAGGTTTCATTCCGTTTGGACTCCGTTTGATATTCCTTTTCTTCGAAATACTGAAATAGGCAAAAAAACAGCAATACGGGCTGGGCCTCCGGTTAGTAGGTTAGTCCCAAAAATGATATAAATGTGTAAAATAAAGCTCATAAACATCCAAAAGGGGTAATATAATAGCATGGAACAATAAAAAAATATAGATACGTTGGAGATGTATCAAGCATCCGCAAGCTTAATTCCTGCTCGTCCTCGAGTAGGTAAATGATAAAAAAGAAATTTTTGATGTGGAATGCTACCTAGCATAATTCATAATGTAATTCTCTTTATTGTGGCATGAATGTTTAGATCCAAATGATTCAAAATAAAAACTTATAAAACATAAAAATAATAATGCTTCAAAGCATACTAACAAATAATCATGTCCTATCAAAATAGCATAGCCAAAGAAAGCTTATCCCTACAAAATCATATAGTTAGGCCATGCTTCATTTTTATTACACAAAATACACCCATCATGCACAACCCCGATGACGAGCCGAGCAATTGTTTCATACTTTTTAACGCGCTTCAGCTTTTTCAACCCTTACGCAATACATGAGCGTAAGCCATGGACATAACACTATGGTGGTATATGGTGGTGGTTGTGAGGACAAAAAGAGGGAGAAGATAGTCTCACATCAACTAGGCGTACTAACGGGCTATATGGAGATGCCCATTAATAGGTATCAATGTGAGTGAGTAGGGATTGCCATGCAACGGATGCACTAGAGCTATAAATATATGAAAGCTCAACAAAAGAAACTAAGTGGGTGTGCATCCAACTTGCTTGCTCACGAAGACCTAGGGCACTTTGAGGAAGCCCATCATTGGAATATAAAAGCCAAGTTCTATAATGAAAAATTCCCACTAGTATATGAAAGTGATAACATATGGGACTCTCTATCATGAAGATCATGGTGCTACTTTGAAGCACAAGTGTGGAAAAAGAGATAGTAGCATTGTCCCTTCTCTCTTTTTCTCTCATTTTATTATTATTTTCTCTCTTTTTTTCTTTTTCTTTTTTTTTCTTTTTTTCTTTGCCCTCTTTTTTCCTTTCTTTTTGGCCTTTCTCAATTTTATTTTATTTTATCATTTTTTTCTTTCTTTTTGTAAAGTCCGAAGTCTCATCCCGACTTGTGGGGGAATCATAGCCTTCATCATCCTTTCCTCACTAGGACAATGCTCTAATAATGAATATCATCACACTTTTATGGATTTACAACTCAAGAATTACAACTCAAAGCTAGAACAAGATATGACTCTATATGAATGCCTCTGGTGGTGTACCAGGATATGCAATGAATCAAGAGCTACATGTATGATAATTATGAAGGTGGCCTTGCCACAAATACGATGTCAACTACATGATCATGCAAAGAGCAATATGACAATGGTGGAACGTGTCATAATAAACGGAACGGTGGAAAGTTGCATGGCAATATATCTCGGAATGGCTATGGAAATGCCATAATAGGTAGGTATGGTGGCTGTTTTGAGGAAGGTAAATAAAGGGTTCAATACCGGCGAAAGTTGCGCGGTAATAATAAAGGATAGCAAAGTAAAATGATAAGTGTGCATATGTCCATGGACTCACATTAGTCAAAAAAGAACTCATATACTTATTGCAAAAGTCTACTTTGCCCTCGAAGAAAAGTACTACTACGCATGCCCCAAGAGGGATAGATTGGTAGGAAAAAATTCCACGCTCGTCCCCGACTGCCACTCATAAGGAAGACAATCAAAAGAGCACCTCATGCAACAAATTTGTCACACAACTTTTACCATAGGTGCATGCTACGGGACTTGCCAACTTCAACAAAAGTATTTCTCAATTTCATAATTACCCACTAGCATGACCCTAAGATTACTACCTTTATATCTCAAAACAATTATCAAGCATCAAGTTGATCATAGCATCCAATTCTTTTTCTATGATAGTTTTTATTATACTCAACTTGGATGCTCATCATTCTAAGAACAACTTTGTAACCATAGCAAATACCATGCTGTTCTAAAACACTCTCAAAATAATATAAGTGAAGCATGAGAGACTAGCAATTTCTTCAAAATTATTCCACCGCCTTGCTCTAAAAGATATAAGTGAAGCACTAGAGCAAAAACTATCAAGCTCAAAAGATATAAGTGAAGCACATAGAGTATTCTAGCAAATTCTAATCAAATAGGCTTCTCCCAAAAGGTGTGTACAGCAAGGATGATTGTGGTAAATTAAAAAGCAAATACTAATATAATACACGACGCTCCAAGCAAAACACATATCATGTGGTGAATAAAAATATAGCTCCAAGTAAAGTTACTAATGAACAAAGACGAAAGAGGGGATGCCTTCCCGGGGCATCCCCAAGATTAGGCTTTTGGCTATCCTTGAATATCTTGGGGTGCCATGGGCATCCCCAATCTTAGGCTCTTGCCACTCCTTATTCCATAGTCCATAAAAGCTTTACCCAAAACTTGAAAACTTCACAACACAAAACTCAACAGGAAATCTTATAAGCTCCGTTAGTGAAAGAAAAAAAACACCACATAGGGTACTTACATGAACTCATTCTTTATTTATTTTGGTGTTTAACATACTGTATTCCAACTTCCATATGGTTTATAAACTAATTTACTAGCCATAGATGCATTGAAATAAGCAAACAACACACGAAAAACAGAATCTGTCAAAAACATAACAGTCTGTAGAAATCTGTAACTAACGCAAACTTCTGGAACTCTAAAAATCCTACCAAAATAGGACGTACTGGACAATTTGTTTATTGATCAGCATAAAAAGGAATCAATGCAAAAGTACGTCTCTGTGATTTATTGAATTGTTTCTCGTGAGCGCAAAGTTTCTGTTTTTCAGCAGAATCAAATCAACTATCATCATGGTTTATCCTATAGGTTCTACTTGGCACAAACACTAACTAAAAGATAAAAACACATCTAAACAGAGAGTAGGTGCAAGATCTTATTAAATACCAGCAAGGAAAAATATTGGGTTGACTCCCAACAAGCGCTTTTCTTTAAAGCCTTTTTAGCTAGGCATTGAGATTTCAATGATGCTCACATAAAAGACAAGAATTGAAGCATAAAGAGAGCATCATAAAACACGTGACAAACACATCTAAGTCTAACATACTTCCTATGCATAGGCATCTTGTAAGAAAACAGATTATTAAGGCAAGCAAAAACTAGCATATGCAAGGAAGAACAAAGAGATGATAGAAATCTCAACATGAAGAGAGGTAATTTAGTAACATGAAAATTTCTACAACCATATTTTCCTCTCTCATAATAATTACATGTGGGATCATAAGAAAATTCAACAAAATAGCTATCACATAACATATTCTCAATACGATCTACATGCATGCAAAGTTGACACTCTTCCAAGATAGTGGAATTAACATTAACTAAAGTCATGACCTTTCCGAACCCACTTTTATCAAAAATACCATAAGATTGAACATACTCCAAATATGTGGGATCTAAAGTTGACACTCTTCCGAACCCACTTTCAATATTATTACAAACACTATTATCAATCTCATATTCATCATGGAGTTTAAATAAATTTTCAAGGTTATAAGAAGAATCACCCCAATCATGATCATTGAAACAAGCAGTAGACATAGCAAAACTAGCATCCCCAAGCTTAGGGTTTTGCATATTATTAGCACAATTGACATCAAGAAAATTTATAGGAAAATCATTGCAATCATGCTTTTTATTCAAGGAGTTATCGTGAATCTCTTCATAAATTTGATCATCATAATTTTCAGATTCACAAATTTTTAGCAAAGCTTCATAAAGATAATCTAGTGCACAAAACTCACTAGCAATTGGTTCATCATAATAGGATCTCTTAAAAAGGTTAGCAAGCGGATGAGGATCCATAGATCTTAAGTTCTCTATTTAGCAATAAATAAGCATCTACGCCAACCAAACGAGCAAACGAAAGGGCAAGCAAAAGAGATAAGAGATTGGGAAAGAGAGGGCAAATAAAACGGCAAGGGTGAAGTGGGGGAGAGAAAAACGAGAGGCAAATAATGTAAATGCGAGGGATATGGGTTTGTGATGGGTACTTGGTATGTCTTGACTTGAGCGAAGACCTCCACGGCAACGGTGCCAGAAATCCTTCTTGCTACGTCTTGAGCTAGCGTTGGTTTTCCCCGAAGAGGAGAGGGTCATGCAGCAAGTGTAGCGTAAGTATTTCCCTCAGTTTTGAGAACCAAGGTATCAATCCAGTAGGAGGCTCCTCAAAAGTCACACACACCTACACAAACAAACTGAGAACTCGCAACCAACACAATAAAGGGGTTGTCAATCCCTTCACGGCCACTTGCAAAAGTGAGATCTGATAGAGATAGTATGATATTTTTGGTATTTTATAATATAGATGCAAAAAGTAAAGATACAAATAAAAGTAGATTGAAAGCAAATATGATAAGAGATAGACCTGGGGGCCATAGGTTTCACTAGAGGCTTCTCTCGAAATAGCATAAGTATTACGGTGGGTGAACAAATTACTGTCGAGCAATTGATAGAAAAGCGCATAGTTATGAGATTATCTAGGCATGACCATGTATATAGGCATCACGTCCATAACAAGTAGACCGACTCCTGCCTGCATCTACTACTATTACTCCACACATCGACCGACTCCTACCTGCATCTAGAGTATTAAGTTCATAAGAACAGAGTAACGCATTAAGCAAGATGACATGATGTAGAGGGATAAACTCATGCAATATGATATAAACCCCATCTTGTTATCCTCGATGGCAACAATACAATACGTGTCTTGCAACCCTTTCTGTCACTGGGTAAGAACACCGCAAGATTGAACCCAAAGCTAAGCACTTCTCCCATGGCAAGAAAGACCAATCTAGTAGGCCAAACCAAACTGATAATTCGAAGAGACTTGCAAAGATAACTCAATCATACATAAAAGAATTCAGAGAAGATTCAAATATTATTCATAGATAAACTTGATCATAAACCCACAATTTATCGAATCTCGACAAACACACCACAAAAAGAGATTACATCGAATAGATCTCCACAAGAGAGGGGGAGAACATTGTATTGAGATCCAAAAAGAGAGAAGAAGCCATCTAGCTAATAACTGTGGACCCGTAGGTCTATGGTAAACTACTCACAACTCATCGGAGGGGCAAGGGTGTTGATGTAGAGGCCCTCCATGGTCGATTCCCCCTCCGGCAGAGTGCCGGCGAAGGCTCCAAGATGGGATCTCGCGGATAGAGGAGGTTACGGCGGTGGAAATTGTGTTTCGTGGTGCTCCTGGATGTTTTCGGGGTCCGTAGGTATATATAGGAGGAAGAAGTACGTCGGTGGACGCCCGAGGGGCCCACGAGACAGGGGGGCGTGTTGGAAATATGCCCTAGAGGCAATAATAAAAGTATTATTATTATATTTCCTTGTTCATGATAATTGTCTTTTATTCATGCTATAACTGTATTATCCGGAAATCGTAATACACGTGTGAATACATAGACCACAATATGTCCCTAGTGAGCCTCTAGTTGACTAGCTCGTTGTGATCAACAGATAGTCATGGTTTCCTGGCTATGGACATTGGATGTCGTTGATAACGGGATCACATCATTAGGAGAATGATGTGATGGACAAGACCCAATCCTAAGCCTAGCACAAGATCATGTAGTTCGTATGCTAAAGCTTTTCTAATGTCAAGTATCATTTCCTTAGACCATGAGATTGTGCAACTCCCGGATACCGTAGGAGTGCTTTGGGTGTGCCAAACGTCACAACGTAACTGGGTGGCTATAAAGGTACACTACGGGTATCTCTGAAAGTGTCTGTTGGGTTGGCACGAATCGAGATTGGGATGTTGTCACTCCGTGTAAACGGAGAGGTATCTCTGGGCCCACTCGGTAGGACATCATCATAATGTGCACAATGTGACCAAGGGGTTGATCACGGGATGATGTGTTACGGAACGAGTAAAGAGACTTGCCGGTAACGAGATTGAACAAGGTATCGGTATACCGACGATCGAATCTCGGGCAAGTACCATACCGCTAGACAAAGGGAATTGTATACGGGATTGATTGAGTCCTTGACATCATGGTTCATCCGATGAGATCATCGTGGAACATGTGGGAGCCAACATGGGTATCCAGATCCCGCTGTTGGTTATTGACCGGAGAACATCTCGGTCATGACTACATGTCTCCCGAACCCGTAGGGTCTACACACTTAAGGTTCGATGACGCTAGGGTTATAAAGGAAGTTTGTATGTGGTTACCGAATGTTGTTCGGAGTCCCGGATGAGATCCTGGACGTCACGAGGAGTTCCGGAATGGTCCGGAGGTAAAGATTTATATATAGGAAGTCCTGTTTCGGCCATCGGGACAAGTTTCGGGGTCATCGGTATTGTACCGGGACCACCGACACGTGCGCTTACACGTGCGCTTACGTGAGACCGGTTCCACCGACAAACATGCACTAGTTGCATAAGGTGGCTGGCGGGTGTCTGTCTCTCCCACTTTAGTCGGATCGGATTCGATGAAAAGGGTCATTATGAAGGGTAAATAGCAATTGGCATATCACATTGTGGTTCATGCGTAGGTAAGAAACGTTCTTGCTAGAAACCCATAGCAGCCACGTAAAACATGCAAACAACAATTAGAGGACGTCTAACTTGTTTTTGCAGGGTATGCTATGTGATGTGATATGGCCAAGAAGAATGTGATGAATGATATGTGATGTATGAGATTGATCATGTTCTTGTAATAGGATTCACGACTTGCATGTCGATGAGTATGACAACCGGCAGGAGCCATAGGAGTTGTCTTTATTTATTTGTGACCTGCGTGTCAACTTAAACGTCATGTAATTACTTTACTTTATTGCTAACCGTTAGCCATAGTAGTAGAAGTAATAGTTGGCGAGGCAACTTCATGAAGACACGATGATGGAGATCATGATGATGGAGATCATGGTGTCATGCCGGTGACGATGATGATCATGGAGCCCCAAAGATGGAGATCAAAAGGAGCAAAGTGATGATGGCCATATCATGTCACTATTTGATTGCATGTGATGTTTATCATGTTTATACATCTTATTTGCTTAGAACGACGGTAGTAAATAAGATGATCCCTTACAACAATTTCAAGAAGTGTTCTCCCCTAACTGTGCACCGTTGCGACAGTTCGTGTTTCGAAGCACCACGTGATGATCGGGTGTTAGATTCTAACGTTCACATACAACGGGTGTAAGACAGATTTACACACGCGAAACACTTAGGGTTAACTTGACGAGCCTAGCATGTACAGACATGGCCTCGGAACACGGAGACCGAAAGGTCGAACATGAGTCGTATAGAAGATACGATCAACATGAAGATGTTCACCGATGATGACTAGTCTGTCTCACGTGATGATCGGACACGGCCTAGTTTGACTCAGATCATGTAATCACTTAGATGACTAGAGGGATGTCTATCTAAGTGGGAGTTCATAAGATGAACTTAATTATCCTGAACATAGTCAAAAGGTTTTTGCAAATTATGTCGTAGCTCACGCTATAGTTCTACTGTTTAGATATGTTCCTAGAGAAAAATTAGTTGAAAGTTGATAGTAGCAATTATGCGGACTAGGTCCGTAAACTGAGGATTGTCCTCATTGCTTCATAGAAGGCTTATGTCCTTAATGCACCGCTCAGTGTGCTGAACCTCGAACGTTGTCTGTGGTTGTTGCGAACATCTGACATACACGTTTTGATAACTACGTGATAGTTCAGTTAAACGGTTTAGAGTTGAGGCACCAAAGACGTTTTTGAAACATCGCGAAACATATGAGATGTTTTGAGGGCTGAAATTGGTATTTCAGGCTCGTGCCCATGTCAAGAGGTATAAGACCTCCGATGACTTTCTTAACCTGCGAACTAAGGAGAAAAGCTCAATTGTTGAGCTTGTGCTCAGATTGTCTGAGTACAACAATCATTTGAATCGAGTGGGAGTTGATCTTCCAGATAAGACAGTGATGGTTCTCCAAAGTCATTGCCACCAAGCTGTTAGAGCTTCGTGATGAACTATAACATATCAGGGATAGATATGATGATCCTTGAGGTATTCGCGATGTTTGACACCGCGAAAGTAGAAATCAAGAAGGAGCATCAATTGTTGATGGTTGGTGGAACCACTAGTTTCAAGAAGGGCAAGGGCAAGAAGGGATACTTCATGAAACGGCAAATCAGTTGCTGCTCTAGTGAAGAAACCCAAGGTAAAACCCAAACCCGAGACTAAGTGCTTCTGTAATAAGGGGAACAACCACTAGAGCAGAATTACCCTAGATACTTGGTAGATAAGAAGGCTGGCAAGGTCGATAGAAGTATATTGGATATACATTGTGTTAATGTGTACTTTGCTAGTACTCCTAGTAGCACCAGGGTATTAGATACCGGTTCGGTTGCTAAGTGTTAGTAACTCGAAACAAAAGGCTACGGAATAAACGGAGACTAGCTAAAGGTGAGCTGACGATATGTGTTGGAAGTTTTTCCAAGCTTCATATGATCAAGCATCGCACGCTCCCTCTACCAAAGAGATTGGTGTTAAACCTAAATAATTGTTGTTTGGTGTTTGCGTTGAGCATAGACATGATTGGATTACGTCTATCGCAATACGGTTATTCATTTAAGGAGAATAATCGTTACTCTGTTTATTTGAATAATACCTTCAATGGTCTTACACCTAAAATGAATGGTTTATTAAATCTCGATCGTAGTGATACACATGTTCATGCCAAAAGATAGTAATGATAGAACCACCTACTTGTGGCACTGCCACGTAAGTCATATCGGTATAAAACGCATGAAGAAGCTCCATATTGATGGATCTTTGGGCTCACTCGTTTTTGAAAAGTTTGAGACATGCGAACCATGTCTATTGGTGTATATGCATGAAGAAACTCCATGCAAATGGACCGTTTTGACTCACTTGATTTTGAATCACTTGGGACATGCAAATCATACCACATGGGCAAGATGACTGAAAAGCCTCGTTTTCAGTAAGATGTAACAAGATAGCAACTTGTTGGAAGCAACACATTTTGATGCGTGCAGTCCAATGAGTGCTGAGGCATGCAGTGAATATCGTTATGTTCTTACTTCACAGATGATTCGAGTAGATGTTGAGAATATTTACTTGATGAAACACAAGTCTGAATTATTGAATGGTTCAAGTAATTTCAGAGTGAAGTAGAAGATTGTGACAAGAGGATAAAATGTCTATGATATGATCATAGAGATGAGTATCTGAGTTACGAGTTTTGGCACACAATTAAGACATTGTGGAAATTGTTTCACAATTAATACCGCCTGGAACACCATAGTGTGATGGTGTGTCCGAACATCATAGTTGCACCCTATTGGATATGATGCATACCATGATGTCTCTTATCGAACTGCCAGGATAGTTTATGGGTTAGGCATTAAAGACAACCACATTCACTTTAAATAGGGCACCACGTAATTCCGATGAGATGACACCGTATGAATTATGGTTTAGAGAAACCTAAGTTGTCATTTCTTAAAGGTTTGGGGCTGCGACGCTTATGTGAAAAAGTTTCAGGATTAAGCTCGAACCCAAAGCGGATAAAGTACATCTTCATAGGACACCCAAAACAGTTGGGTATACCTCCTAATTCAGATCCGAAGGCAATATGAATTGTTTCTAGAATTGGGTCCTTTCTCGAGGAAAGGTTTCTCTCGAAAGAATTGAGTGGGAGGATGGTGGAGACTTGATGAGGTTACTGAACCATCACTTCAACCAGTGTGTAGCAGGGCACAGGAAGTTGTTCCTGTGGCACCTACACCAATTGAAGTAGAAGCTTATGATAGTGATCATGAAACTTCAGATCAAGTCACTCCCAAACCTCGTAGGGTGACAAGGATACGTACTACTTCAGAGTGGTACAGTAATCCTGTCTTGGAAGTCATGTTGCTAGACAACAATGAACCTACGAGCTATGGAGAAGCGATGGTGGGCCTGGATTCCGATAAATGGCTCAAGGCCATAAAACCCGAGAGAGGATCCATGTATGAAAACAAAGTGTAGACTTTGGAAGAACTACTTGATGGTCATAAGGCTGTTAGGTACATATGGATTTTGAAAGGAAGACAGACAATGATGGTAAGTGTCACCATTGAGAAAGGTCGACTTGTCGTTGAGATGTTTTTCGACAAGTTCAAGGAGTTGACTACGATGAGACTTTCTCACTCGTAGCGATGCTAAGAGTATGTTGGAATTATATTAGCAATTACTGCATTATTTATGAAATCTTGCAGATAGGATGTCAAAACATTGTTTCCTCGACGATTCTTGAGGAAAGGTTGTATGTGATACAACCGGAAGGTTTTGTCTATCCTGAAATATGCTAATAAGTATGCAAAGCTCCAGCAATCCTTCTGAGGACTGGAGTGAGCATCTCGGAGTTGGAATGTATGCTTTGATGATGATCAAAGATTTAGGGTGTATACAAAGTTTATGAGAAACTTGTATTTCCAAAGAAGTGAGTGGGAGCACTATAGAATTTCTGATGAGTATATGTTGTTGACATATTAATGATCAGAAATGACGTAGAATTTCTGGAAAGCATATAGGGTTATTTGGAAAGTGTTTTCAATGGAAAACCTGGATTAAGCTACTTGAACATTGAGCATCAAGATCTATAAGGATAGATCAAAACACTTAATAGTACTTTCAAATGAGCACATGCCTTGACGTGATCTTGAAGGTGTTCAAGATGGATCAGTCAAAGAAGGAGTTCTTGCCTGAGTTGTAAGGTATGAAGTTAAGACTTAAAGCTCGACCATGGCAGAATAGAGAGAAAGGAACGAAGGTCGTCCCCTATGCTTAAGACATAGGCTCTACAGTATGCTATGATGTGTACCGCACCTGAAGTGTGCTTTACCATGAGTCAGTCAAGGGGTACAAGAGTGATCCAAGAATGGATCACAGGACAGCGGTCAAAGTTATCCTTAGTAACTAGTGGACTAAGGAATTTTCTCAATTATGGAGGTGGTAAAAGAGTTCGTCGTAAAGGGTTACGTCGATGCAAGCTTAACACCTATACGGATAGCTCTGAGTAGAGATACCGGATACGTATAATGGAGCAACAATTTAGAATAGCTCCAAGTAGAATAGTTATTTGGAATAGCTCCAAATAGAACGTGGTAGCTGCATCTAGGAGATGACATAGAGATTTGTAAAGCACACACGGATCTGAAAGGTTCAGACCCGTTGACTATAACCTCTCTCACAAGCATAACATGATCAAACCCAGAACTCATCGAGTGTTAATCACATGGTAAATGTGAACTAGATTATTGACTCTAGTAAACTCTTTGGGTGTTAGTCACATGGGATGTGACCTTGAGTGTTAATCACATATCGATGTGAACTAGATTATTGACTCTAGTGCAAGTGGGAGACTGTTGGAAATATGCTCTAGAGGCAATAATAAATTGATTATTATTATATTTCCTTGTTCATGATAATCGTTTATTATCCATGCTAGAATTGTATGGATAGGAAACTCAGATACATGTGTGGATACATAGACAACACCATGTCCCTAGCAAGCCTCTAGTTGACTAGCTCGTTAATCAATAGATGGTTACGGTTTCCTGACCATGGACATTGGATGTCGTTGATAACGGGATCACATCATTAGGAGAATGATGTGATGGACAAGACCCAATCCTAAGCCTAGCACAAGATCATGTAGTTCGTATGCTAAAGCTTTTCTAATGTCAAGTATCATTTCCTTAGACCATGAGATTGTGCAACTCCCGGATACCGTAGGAGTGCTTTGGGTGTGCCAAACGTCACAACGTAACTGGGTGGATATAAAGGTACACTACGGGTATCTCTGAAAGTGTCTGTTGGGTTGGCACGAATCGAGATTGGGATTTGTCACTCCGTGTAAACGGAGAGGTATCTCTGGGCCCACTCGGTAGGACATCATCATAATGTGCACAATGTGACCAAGGGGTTGATCACGGGATGATGTGTTACAGAACGAGTAAAGAGACTTGCCGGTAACGAGATTGAACAAGGTATCGGTATACCGACGATCGAATCTCGGGCAAGTACCATACCGCTAGACAAAGGGAATTGTATACGGGATTGATTGAGTCCTTGACATCGTGGTTCATCCGATGAGATCATCGTGGAACATGTGGGAGCCAACATGGGTATCCAGATCCCGCTGTTGGTTATTGACCGGAGAACATCTCGGTCATGACTACATGTCTCCCGAACCCGTAGGGTCTACACACTTGAGGTTCGATGACGCTAGGGTTATAAAGGAAGTTTGTATGTGGTTACCGAATGTTGTTCGGAGCCCCGGATGAGATCTCGGACGTCACGAGGAGTTCCGGAATGGTCCGGAGGTAAAGATTTATATATAGGAAGTCCTGTTTCGGCCATCGGGACAAGTTTCGGGGTCATCGGTATTGTACCGGGACCACCGGAAGGGTCCCGGGGGCCCACCGGGTGGGGCCACCTGCCCCGGGGGGCCACATGGGCTGTAGGGGGTGCGCCTTGGCCTACATGGGCCAAGGGCACCAGCCCCTAGAGGCCCATGCGCCAAGATATAGGAAAAAGGGGAGAGTCCTAAAGGGGGAAGGCACCTCCGAGGTGCCTTGGGGAGGATGGACTCCTCCCCCCTCTTGGCCGCACCCCTTTCTTGGAGTAAGGGGCAAGGCTGCGCCTCCCCCCTCTCCCCTGCCCCTATATATAGTGGAGGGGAGGGAGGGCATCCATACCTGAGCCCTTGGCGCCTCCCTCCCTCCCGTGACACCTCCTCCTCTCCCGTAGGTGCTTGGCGAAGCCCTGCAGGATTGCCACGCTCCTCCATCACCACCACGCCGTTGTGCTGCTGCTGGATGGAGTCTTCCTCAACCTCTCCCTCTCTCCTTGCTGGATCAAGGCGTGGGAGACATCGTCGAGCTGTACGTGTGTTGAACGCGGAGGTGCCGTCCGTTCGGCACTAGGATCATCGGTGATCTGAATCACGACGAGTACGACTCCATCAACCCCGTTCACTTGAACGCTTACGCTTAGCGATCTACAAGGGTATGTAGATGCACTCTCCTTCCCCTCGTTGCTGGTTTCTCCATAGATAGATCTTGGTGACACATAGGAAAATTTTGAATTTCTGCTACGTTCCCCAACAGTGGCATCATGAGCTAGGTCTATTGCGTAGATTCTTTGCACGAGTAGAACACAAAGTAGTTGTGGGCGTCGATATTGTTCAATATGCTTGCCGTTACTAGTCTTATCTTGATTCGGCGGCATCGTGGGATGAAGCGGCCCGGACCAACCTTACACGTACGCTTACGTGAGACCGGTTCCACCGACAAACATGCACTAGTTGCATAAGGTGGCTGGCGGGTGTCTGTCTCTCCCACTTTAGTCGGATCGGATTCGATGAAAAGGGTCCTTATGAAGGGTAAATAGCAATTGGCATATCACGTTGTGGTTCATGCGTAGGTAAGAAACGTTCTTGCTAGAAACCCATAGCAGCCACGTAAAACATGCAAACAACAATTAGAGGACGTCTAACTTGTTTTTGCAGGGTATGCTATGTGATGTGATATGGCCAAAAAGGACGTGATGAATGATATATGTGATGTATGAGATTGATCATGTTCTTGTAATAGGAATCACGACTTGCATGTCGATGAGTATGACAACCGGCAGGAGCCATAGGAGTTGTCTTTATTTATTTGTGACCTGCGTGTCAACTTAAACGTCATGTAATTACTTTACTTTATTGCTAACCGTTAGCCATAGTAGTAGAAGTAATAGTTGGCGAGGCAACTTCATGAAGACACGATGATGGAGATCATGATGATGGAGATCATGGTGTCATGCCGGTGACGATGATGATCATGGAGCCCCGAAGATGGAGATCAAAAGGAGCAAAGTGATGATGGCCATATCATGTCACTATTTGATTGCATGTGATGTTTATCATGTTTATACATCTTATTTGCTTAGAATGACGGTAGTAAATAAGATGATCCCTTACAACAATTTCAAGAAGTGTTCTCCCCTAACTGTGCACCGTTGCGACCGTTCGCTGTTTCAAAACATCACGTGATGATCGGGTGTTTTATTCAGACGTTCAAATACAACGGGTGTTGACGAGCCTAGCATGTACAGACATGGCCTCGGAACACACGCGAAACACTTAGGGTTAACTTGACGAGCCTAGCATGTACAGACATGGCCTTGGAACACGGAGACCGAAAGGTCGAGCATGAGTCGTATAGAAGATACGATCAACATGAAGATGTTCACCGATGATGACTAGTCCGTCTCACGTGATGATCGGACACGGCCTAGTTTGACTCGGATCATGTAATCACTTAGATGACTAGAGGGATGTCTATCTGAGTGGGAGTTCATAAGATGAACTTAATTATCCTGAACATAGTCAAAAGGTTTTTGCAAATTATGTCGTAGCTCACGCTATAGTTCTACTGTTTAGATATGTTCCTAGAGAAAAATTAGTTGAAAGTTGATAGTAGCAATTGTGCGGACTAGGTCCATAAACTGAGGATTGTCCTCATTGCTTCATAGAAGGCTTATGTCCTTAATGCACCGCTCAGTGTGCTGAACCTCGAACGTTGTCTGTGGTTGTTGCGAACATCTGACATACACGTTTTGATAACTACATGATAGTTCAGTTAAATGGTTTAGAGTTGAGGCACCAAAGACGTTTTTGAAACATCACGAAACATATGAGATGTTTTGAGGGCTGAAATTGGGATTTCAGGCTCGTGCCCATGTCAAGAGGTATAAGACCTCCGATGACTTTCTTAACCTGCAAACTAAGGAGAAAAGCTCAATTGTTGAGCTTGTGCTCAGATTGTCTGAGTACAACAATCATTTGAATCGAGTGGGAGTTGATCTTCCAGATAAGACAGTGATGGTTCTCCAAAGTCATTGCCACCAAGCTGTTAGAGCTTCGTGATGAACTATAACATATCAGGGATAGATATGATGATCCTTGAGGTATTCGCGATGTTTGACACCGCGAAAGTAGAAATCAAGAAGGAGCATCAATTGTTGATGGTTGGTGAAACCACTAGTTTCGAGAAGGGCAAGGGCAAGAAGGGATACTTCATGAAACGGCAAATCAGCTGCTGCTCTAGTGAAGAAACCCAAGGTAAAACCCAAACCCGAGACTAAGTGCTTCTGTAATAAGGGGAACAACCACTAGAGCAGAATTACCCTAGATACTTGGTAGATAAGAAGGCCGGTAGGGTCGATAGAAGTATATTGGATATACATTGTGTTAATGTGTACTTTGCTAGTACTCCTAGTAGCACCAGGGTATTAGATACCGGTTCGGTTGCTAAGTGTTAATAACTCGAAACAAAAGGCTACGGAATAAACGGAGACTAGCTAAAGGTGAGCTGACGATATGTGTTGGAAGTTTTTCCAAGCTTGATATGATCAAGCATTGCACGCTCCCTCTACCAAAGAGATTGGTGTTAAACCTAAATAATTGTTATTTGGTGTTTGCGTTGAGCATAGACATGATTGGATTACGTCTATCGCAATACGGTTATTCATTTAAGGAGAATAATGGTTACTCTGTTTATTTGAATAATACCTTCAATGGTCTTACACCTAAAATGAATGGTTTATTAAATCTCGATCGTAGTGATACACATGTTCATGCCAAAAGATAGTAATGATAGTACCACCTACTTGTGGCACTGCCACGTAAGTCATATCGGTATAAAACGCATGAAGAAGCTCCATATTGATGGATCTTTGGGCTCACTCGTTTTTGAAAAGTTTGAGACATGCGGACCATGTCTATTGGTGTATATGCGTGAAGAAACTCCATGCAAATGGACCGTTTTGACTCACTTGATTTTGAATCACTTGGGACATGCAAATCATACCACATGGGCAAGATGACTGAAAAGCCTCGTTTTCAGTAAGATGGAACAAGATAGCAACTTGTTGGAAGTAACACATTTTGATGTGTGCAGTCCAATGAGTGCTGAGGCATGCAGTGAACATCGTTATGTTCTTACTTCACAGATGATTCGAGTAGATGTTGAGTATATTTACTTGATGAATCACGAGTCTGAATTATTGAAAGGTTCAAGTAATTTCAGTGTGAAGTTGAAAGATCGTCGTGACAAGAGGATAAAAGATCTATGATATGATCATAGAGATGAATATCTGAATCACGAGTTTGGCATAGAATTAAGACATTGTGGAAATTGTTTCACAACTGATACAGCCTGGAACACCATAGTGGGATGGTGTGTCCGAACATCATAGTTGCACCCTATTGGATATGGTGCGTACCATGATGTCTCTTATCGAAGTACCACTATAGTTTATGGGTTAGGCATTAGAGACAACCACATTCACTTTAAATAGGGCACCACGTAATTCCGTTGAGATGACACCGTATGAATTATGGTTTAGAGAAACCTAAGCTGTCATTTCTTAGAAGTTTGGGGCTGCGATGCTTATATGAAAAAGTTTCAGGTTGATAAGCTCGAACCCAAAGCGGATAAAATGCATCTTCATAGGACACCCAAAACAGTTGGGTATACCTCCTAATTCAGATCCAAAAGCAATATGGATTGTTTCTTGAATCGGGTCCTTTTTCGAGGAAAGGTTTCTCTCGAAAGAATTGAGTGGGAGGATGGTGGAGACTTGATGAGGTTATTGAACCGTCACTTCAACAAGTGTGTAGCAGGGCATAGGAAGTTGTTCCTGTGGCACCTACACCAATTGAAGTGGAAGCTTATGATAGTGATCATGAAGTTTCGGATCAAGTCACTACCAAACCTCGTGGGATGACAAGGATGCGTACTACTTCAGAGTGGTACGTAATCCTGTCTTGAAGGTCATGTTGCTAGACAACAATGAACCTACGAGCTATGGAGAAGCGATGGTGGGCCCGAATTCCGACAAATGGTTAGAAGCCATGAAATCCGAGATAGTATCCATATATCAGAACAAAGCATGGACTTTGATGGACTTGCCTGATGATCGGCAATCCATTGAGATAAATGGATCTTTTAAGAAGAAGACGGACGTGGATGGTAATGTCACCATCTATGAAGCTCGACTTGTGGCGAAGTGTTTTCCGACAAGTTCAAGGAGTTGACTACGATGAGATTTTCTCACTCGTAGCGATGCTTAAAGTCCGTCGGAATCATGTTAGCATTAGCTGCATTTATGAAATCTGGCAGATGGATGTCAAGACAAGTTTCCTTACTAGTTTTCGTAAGGAAAGGTTGTATGCAATACAATCAGAAAAGTTTTGTCGATCCTAAGGATGCTAAAAGGTATGCTAGCTCCAGCGATCCTTCTAAGGACTGGAGTAAGCATCTCGGAGTTGGAATGTACGCTTTGATGAGATGATCAAAGATTTTGGATTTATACAAAGTTTATGAGAAACTTGTATTTCCAAAGAAGTGGGTGGGAGCACTATAGAATTTCTGATGAGTATATGTTGTTGACATATTGATGATCAGAGATGATGTAGAATTTCTAGAAAGCATATAGGGTTATTTGAAAGGTGTTTTTCAATAGAAAACTTGGATTAAGCTACTTGAACATTGAGCATCAAGATCTATAAGGATAGATCAAAATGCTTAATAATACTTTCAAATGAGCACATACCTTGACATGATCTTGAAGGTGTTCAAGATGGACCAGTCAAAGAAGGAGTTCTTGCCTGAGTTGTAAGGTACGAAGTTAAGACTTAAAGCTCGACCACGGCAGAAAAGAGAGAAAGGACGAAGGTTGCCCCCTATGCTTTAGACGTAGGCTCTACAGTATGCTATGCTGTGTACCGCACCGAAAGTGTGCCTTGCCATGAGTCAGTCAAGGGGTACAAGAGTGATCCATGAATGGATCATAGGACAGCGGTCAAAGTTATCCTTAGTAACTAGTGGACTAAGGAATTTTCTCGATTATGGAGGTGGTAAAAGAGTTCGTCGTAAAGGTTACGTCGATGCAAGCTTAACACCTATCCAGATAGCTCTAAGTAGAGATACCGGATACATATAATGGAGCAACAATTTAGAATAGCTCCAAGTAGAACAGTTATTTGGAACAGCTCCAAATAGAGCGTGGTAGCTGCATCTAGGAGATGACATAGAGATTTGTAAAGCACACACGGATCTGAAAGGTTCAGACCCGTTGACTAAAACCTCTCACACAAGCAACATGATCAAACATAAAACTCATTGAGTGTTAATCACATTGTGATGTGAACTAGACTACTGACTCTAGTAAACTCTTGGGTATTAGTCACATGGCGATGTGACCTGTGAGTGTTAATCACATGGCGATGTGAACTAGATTATTGACTCTAGTGCAAGTGGGAGACTGTTGGAAATATGCCCTAGAGGCAATAATAAAAGTATTATTATTATATTTCCTTGTTCATGATAATTGTCTTTTATTCATGCTATAACTGTATTATCCGGAAATCGTAATACACGTGTGAATACATAGACCACAATATGTCCCTAGTGAGCCTCTAGTTGACTAGCTCGTTGTGATCAACAGATAGTCATGGTTTCCTGGCTATGGACATTGGATGTCGTTGATAACGGGATCACATCATTAGGAGAATGATGTGATGGACAAGACCCAATCCTAAGCCTAGCACAAGATCATGTAGTTCGTATGCTAAAGCTTTTCTAATGTCAAGTATCATTTCCTTAGACCATGAGATTGTGCAACTCC